>NW_015150908.1:697961-700514 GCF_000732505.1 Cyprinodon variegatus | reverse complement strand
TTTATATTTTTTTTAAACAAAGCGGAGTGTGTATGACATCATTCGCACGCCGGCTACCATTCATTCTTCCTGTCCGCTGAACTGCTGCTAGTTTTACTCACATGCCTGGAAGATGTCTAGTGCTACTACCACAGATGATCTCGCTCTCTAAATGGAATTGAACGATTCAGATTAGCTCGCCGAATGAATAGAAGGGGTAGAGCGTAGCCGCCTGTGGCCCAGGCTGCCTGTCAAAACTGCAGTCCGGCGTGCGGATGATGTCATACACGCGCTGCTTTGTTTTATAAAAAATATAAATATAGAAAATATAACAGCGGATGTCTGGGGAACAGTGATTCGCCTACATGTTATGAATGCTGGCGTACCATAAATTATTTATGAACAGTTTAGTTTGTGCCTTTAACTCGTTGCCCATAGGAAGACGTTACTTGAATATAACAGAACTGAATACCTTCAGAACAGCTCCAAATGACACAAAACTAATATGAGTAGAACATAATGTAATAACGTTAAATCAAGGGGCAAATGTAAAAAAAAAAACAGTGTTCCCCTTTAAGTATATAAATATTGTCTGATATTAAAGGGGAACATTTTTGAAATACAAGGAATTTCTTTTAAACACTAACTCTACAGACAGTTAAGTATTACTGTACACAGACCTGTTTCTGTATGAAGCTTAATAAACTAGAATAATGTGAAAATTAAAATAATTTATTTAAATAATCACAATTACAGTAAGACTACTGGTTTGAACTTAAAGCATGCAGTCAAACCATTGCTGTGTAGCAAATGTATGAATTAATTTCATATTAGCAAAATATCATTTGAGATTTGGTGTCAATCATCATTAATGGGAAAAAAAAGTCAATATTTTTTAGTGATTATGTTTTTTTTAAAACTTCTGTGATTTATTGATGCTGTAGGCAAGCTTTACTTACGTAGCTTAGGAACACCAGTATTCGAGGACGCTAAATTAGGGGAGATAATACTTTTAGTCTGACATTGTGAATACATCCCTGAATACCAATCTAAACACCCTCTAGACGGACTCAAATCAAATTTAGGTCCAGCACTTTACGGCAAGCTAAAGAGACGTATAAAAGAAGAAAGAAACATTAGATGCATAACTGGTGATTGGTTTTAAGCATTTGAAAATGTTTTGACCCACAAAGAAAAGAAATAACTTAGAGTTTGTTATGATAATGAAAAACATCTATATATACAAGTGTATAAGTATTGACTCAAATAAAAAAGTTTGAAATACCAGGAATTTCCTTTTAATGGCTGATTTTTAGGACATTGCATTTTAATGTACTCAAACCTGCTTCTGTAAGAAGTTAAATAAAATAGAATATTTTGAGACAAAAAAATAAAAGCACAAAACAGGCTACTGGTTTGAAATTAAAGCATGCAGTCAAACAGTGACTGTGCAGAAAATCTTTGTGATTATTTCATATCTGAAATCTCGTTTGAGATTTGGTGTCAATTATCATTAATGTTAATTATTTAATACATTTGTAAAACATTATAAATACATTATTTATTGGTAATGTTTTTCAATTGCAGTGATGTACTGATGATGAAGCGGTAGGGGAGCTTTACTTACACATACGTGCAGAAGAAAAACGAGCCCTCCTGGGTGCTAAATCAGAGGAGATAACACTTTTAGTCTGACATTGTGAATACATCCCTGAATACCAATCTAAACACCCTCTAGATGGACTGAAATCAGATTTAGGTCTCACCTCTAATGACCTCTAAATTCAGACCAGAACTGGTCTGATTTTATCAATGTGAGTTGTAATATGCAGTGAAGACGAGGACGACTGTTGAAACCTTTTAAATTAGCAAAGACTACAGTTGTATTTGCAGTTGTATTTTTGTGAGCAGCTAAAAACATATTAATGCAACTTTTGGCTAAATGTTATATTTTCCTTTATTTGCAATAAAAGACTCAATTCAGATTATAGGTGATATTTCTGTAAAAATTAAATAAAAGCTGTAGTTAATAAAAAAAAGTCTTATTTTCATTCAGTTTTTTTTTGTAGTAAACTATCTTTAAAGATTCCAAATTAGTACTAACTAACCAACCAACTAACTAACTAAATATAAAATTACAAGTGAGAGTGTTGCGGTTGAGCCCAAATGATCTGTAATGAGTGAATTTGGTTCCATTGTTGTTGCAAGAAAAACACATATTTTATGAATAGGAATTGGGGAAAAAAATGTAATTTTGAAATGAAATATTTGGGAAAGTTCTTAATCAAAAAAGTTTTTGAGAAGAACTTTGTAGTTTCCTTACAATAAAAGAGAGAAAAAAGAAATTCTAAGAAAGTAGCACAGTTACTCCTGAAAACTTTTATTATGAAGTTTTGCAATGTTTTATTCTGGACTGCATTTTTTTATTTCAGTTTGCATAATGTGTACTTTGCTAAAAACAATAATGGAAAAAAATAACTAAACATATTGTAACAAATAACAGCTGAAAAACCGAAAAAAGATGAACTAATCCAAGCAGTTAGAGGTAACAATGCTAATAAATTGTGAGTACAA
>NW_015150908.1:694400-695722 GCF_000732505.1 Cyprinodon variegatus | reverse complement strand
GGCGTGGCTGCTGCGATCTATCAATTTTGCAAACAGAGCTGCATTTCACGCACTGCATCCCTGCCACACTGCTGTGTTTACATCTGAGAGGAGGAATAAAAAGAAGAATCCTTGTTTGCACATGCGCCCTGAACGATTTGCCCATGACAGTCAGGAGAAACTCAAACATGTTTGATATTCTCCTGACCTCACGATTCCTGATTAGGAGGCAGTCGTGAGAAGCTGATTGCCGCTCGTAACCCCCGTACACTACACGACTCAGAACGCACGATCAGGCTTAAAGTCAGCCCGATCTCAAATACTGGCACGACTGGAAAATCACCCCGAAAATCGCACAGTGTACGCTGGGCTTTAAACAATAATCTGAAGGAGTTTTACCCAGAATCCTCTGCAGGTTTTAGGCTGAAGTGGAGCTGGTTATTTGAGGGATGACCTGCCAAGCTAAACTTCACCGTCACACTGCCCTCTGTTGTCTCTGAACTCTAAAAAATAGTTAAATTCACAAAACATAAAAAAAATTAAAAAACCAAAGCTTTATGATATACTTCATATCTAAGCAGTAAAGACAAGTGACACTTAAGCAAGAGAGTCAGCAGTGAATCTACCTGTCCTGTAAGTTGAGCATAAATCAGTGACCTCTGACCCTGAAAGATTGTTGTAATGGGAGGAGAGAGAATGGTGGCAGACACTCCCTTTGGTAAATCCCAAGAGACAGAAATATCCTCCACCGCAGGCTGCAGAGCAAACCTGAGTGACTGCATCACCTGTGGTTTAAAAAATAGTTGTGAAATGATTTATTTCAAAATAATCATATTCTAATAAGTTGGTTAAGTGTTATATAGATGTTTTTCTTGCCTTTGGCTGCATCCTGTCAGTCCCAGTGATGAACTGAGCGTGACCTCCTCCCTCTTTGGCCATCCCGTTGATGAGAGCAGAGCTGGCTCCTTCTCCGATCCCAAAGGAAAAACATCTGCAATTTAAGATTTGATTTTAAACTCAATATAACATGAGAACCTGATCCAGACTGGCAACCCATGTGTTTATGGTTTCACCTGTGGGAGCATGAATTCTTCTTAACAAGGTCAATAACTTCTTTGGTGTTTCCCACCTCTCCATCAGTGAAGACAAACAGCTGATGGAGGAGAATACACACAATGTTACACAGTGTATGAGCTTCAAAGAAAACTGGTAAGATGAACATTGAATGAAATGGTGAAGAAGTAGAAGTTACTTTAGATTAAAGTGCTAAAGTTGAATGGCTAGAGCAATCTTGTTGGTGCAATTAAGTGTAGTTAATTTACCTGTCGAGGGTGTGAAGGAAT
>NW_015150908.1:691019-693201 GCF_000732505.1 Cyprinodon variegatus | reverse complement strand
ATGCTAATAGATGTGCAGGCTATGGACAGATTGTTGATTGAGTAAGAAGAAAGAACACATTGCAAAAGTCAGCAGGTCCAAACAAGACGGAGAGAACGAAATACATTGTCCACTCCCGCCAAAATGTGAACATTCTGGTTCACATCTTGGACAAAGAAGATAGGTGGTTTGAGAGGGGTGTGAAGGAAGCCGTCTAGGTCAATAAAGAAAACCCAACCTTAAACAGAGAGGGTGGACTCAAAAACATACAATTCAGCAATTGAGTTGACTCTTTCTCGCTATCATCGCAACCCCCACCCCCTTACAGGGGAACAGAACACCTCGCCTGTTCAGCCAGGCCAACAATTCCCTTTAACAACCCCCCAATATAAGACATTGGGGGACAGTTATTGGGTATTACAGGCTAACAAATAAACCAACAGTCTCCCATTCCAAAGGGGTGGACCTGTTCGTCCGGCTCAATTTGCATATTTTCTAAGCCAGAACAAGGCTCTGTTTTTGGTTGACTCTATAAATCCTGGAACTCAACGCTATTTCTGACATTTCAAATTGAAAAAAGCTTCATTGATGGGAAGTGAAACTTCTTCAAACTTGGAAACAAAGTCCAGTGGATTGTTTTTTTTTATTTATTTTTGAAATCACTTTGATTTTAGGGCTAACCTTAGTGAAGAAAATACGCAGGATGAAAAGGGCAAGATCCAAAAAGGAAGGTACAGACGATGAAGATCAGCCAGCTGAAATCAATACCCACTCTAGCTTCTGAACCTCAGCCTACAGGAGTCAAGGAAGAGAAGACCAAGCTAAAATCTTGGTTTGTCACACAGTACCAGGCAGGTAATTTAAAGGATATAGCACTGTTTTCAGTGAAAGCTGAAAATGAGAACAATGTGAAATTGACATTTTAAAACCATATTATGTATACATAAGGGCTAATAACAAGCGTTTAAAAATGGAAGTAGTCACTGGAGTGCCTGTGTCAGTTCCCTGTACAGACACAAATATAGGAAGCAAAAGTTATTTCCCTCACACTGTGTGCTGAGAACATACAATAAAGAATCATTGAGACTATTGGGTACTATTGCTCGTACTCGTCGTCTCCCGCTTTATCCGGAACCGGGTCGCGGGGGCAGCATACTAAGCAGAGACTCCCAGACTTCCCTCTCCGCAGACACCTCCTCCAGCTCTGTTTGGGGAAGCCCTAGGCGCTCCCAGGCCAGCCGAGAAACATAGTCTCTCCAGCGTGTCCTGGGTCGTGCCCTGGGCCTCCTCCCAGTGGGACGTGCCTGGAACACCTCTCCGGGGGAGGCGTCCAGGGGGCATCCGAAGAAGACTCCTCTGGATGTGGAGGAGAACCGGCTCTACACTGAACCTCTCCCGAATGACCGACCTCCTCACCCTATCTCTAAGGGAGAGCCCAGCCACCTTGCGGAGAAAGCTAATTTCAGCCGCTTGTATCCGGGATCTCGTTCTTTTGGTCATGATCCAGATTTCATGACCATAGGTGAACGGTAAATTGAGAGCTTTGCCTTTTCGCTCAGCTCTCTCTTCACCACGACAGACCGATGCAGCGTCCACATTATTGCAGCAGCCGCACCGATCCATCTATCAATGTCCTGCTCCATTCTTCCCTCACTCGTGATTAGGACCCCAAGATACTTGAACTCCTCCACTTGAGGCAGGGACTCTCCTCCAACCTGAAGGGGACAAGCCACCTTTTTCCGGTCGAGAACCATGGCCTCGGACTTGGAGGAGCTGATTCTCATCTCGGCCGCTTTACACTCGGCTGCGAACCGCCCCAGTGCACACTGTAAAGTGGGTCCTGGTTGGAAATAGAAACTTCACTCACGCTCTCCGTGTTTTACAAATTGCGTGAAAAACAAGTGACTACTATAGCCACTAGGTGGCAGTCTGAGTCCATTTTGGCGTCCCATGAGTCAGGCTGCTATGTGTTGAGAGCTGATAGCGTAGTGGGTAGAGTGAATGGTCTGCAGTGCAAAAGGTTAAGGGTTCGGTCCCAGCTGTGGCTGAGTTTATTATTGTTGCCTTAAATGTTTTTCTATTTTTTTTAATCACTTGATGGCCTGTGATATCAAAAATTGTACAATAACTTATTTAACTTATTTAAATATTTTACGGATACTAGCCTATTATGCTGTTTGACACGTAACATTTATTTTATGGC
>NW_015150908.1:681301-688975 GCF_000732505.1 Cyprinodon variegatus | reverse complement strand
CTGGGGTGGACAAGCACCTAGCTGACTGGACCACCAACTACCTCACTGACCGTCCTCAGTACATGCGGCTGCACGGATGCCAGTCAGAGGTGGCACTCTGCAGCACCGGGGCCACCCAGGGCACCTTCCTGTCTCCTTTTCTTTTCACCCTCTACACCTCGGACTTCACCTACAACACGGAAAGCTGCCACCTCCAGAAGCTCTCTGATGACTCGGCCATTGTGGGCTGTGTGTCTGAGGGGAAAGAGCTGGAATACCGGTCGGTCATCATGGACTTTGTGGACCATCTGTCTCTGAACAACAGTAAGACCAAGGAGATGGTGATCGACTTCAGGAGAAGACCACCACCCCATCCCCTCGTGAACATCCAGGGACAGGACATAGAAACTGTGGAGAGTTTCAAATACCTGGGTGTTCATGTCAATAATAAACTGGACTGGACTCATAACATTGACTCCCTGTATAAAAAGGGCCAGAGCCACCTCCTTTGGAGCCAGCAGGCCCCTCCTTAAAATCTTTTATGACTCTGTGGTGGCCTCAGCCCTCCTCTACGCTGTTGTCTGCTGGGCCCCTGGCAGCTCAGAGCGGGATAGAAAGAGAGTGAATAAGCTGGTGAGGAAGGTCACTTCTGTCCTGGGCTGCCTCAATATCTTACTCTGATAATAATAGGCGTATTGTTATACTATTTTTGTTATTTTTATTATTATTATCATTATTATTATCTAGCTGGTAAAATTTTCAGTTCAGGCTGTAAAACCTGTCTGCTAGTTTAAAGTCTATCTTATTTATTTGAATATTTAACAAAAAGTAAATTATAAGGTAAACTGCTCTATTCGCACTCCTTGTAAGATGCTGTTTTACTTTTTATATTTTATATCCCTATTTTTATCTTAGTGTATATATTGGTCTATTTTATTGCATGCCTTATAGCCACAGTGTTTAAATATTTTTATAATTCAATTTACCCTATTCCATATTATATGTGTCATCTTGCACGATTGTACCATCAAAAATTCCTAGTTTGTGAATTCCTTCACTGACAATGTCAATAAACCTGATTCTGATTGTGTTTCTGAAAAAAACTGCTGTGAAACATTTTGTTTCTAGTGTTTCTTTTTCTATATTTCAGATTAAGCTTGGTTGGTGCAAAGAAAAATCTAAATCAAATCGAAATATTGGTTGAACATAAATGCAGTTTCTATTTTTGGCAAAATTGTTCAGCCCAAGTTGAGGTTTTTCTTTAACTGTAATGACATAGAAGATTCCTTGATGACTTGCAGAGACATAATTTTCCCTTCTCCTTTTCTCCTGTATTTATGTGAATAATTAATTGCTGTATTTTTATTTGCAGTTTACAGTTAAAATGCAACTAAAAAGTTAAATTAGTCAACACACCTAGAAATAGAGTAAAATTTGTGTCACTATTGTTCTTTAAAAAAAAAAGCACATTGTTTAGATTTGAATTTAAAAAAAAAAAGTTATCCAGAAATGAATAAAAAGAAAAACCCTTTAATCCAAAAAAATATATGTAATATATTACAACAACATATTTATTGGTCATTGTTTTCGTCAAGAGTGAGCACTTTTTTAACCAGGCTTAAAATAGAATGATCTGTGAATATTTAGCGATTTCAAAAGAATGCAATTGATTAAACTCAATCTGAAAAAAAAAATGAAACACAAAACTTGTGAAAATGCAAAATCTGCAAATGAATTGTCTTGACAAATAAAAACATTTGAAGATATAAAAACTGTAAAATAATAGGAAATAAAATATGACTAGAAAGGATTCACAAAAAACTGTATTTGAAATATTAAAAAATTAAATATAAAAATTTTTAAATATTGCAGTATTGCATCAGCAAGATGTTTCAAGACTGTTCAGCACAGGGGTAGGGGGTGCGGTGGATAGAACAAAGCATGGTACAAAACGCGGGAATGGTGCCTGCTGCTCTTTTAAGTAGCATGAGGCAGCATGAATGAGCTCAAAGAGGAGAGTGTTCATGCACCTATAACAGGTAACCTCCCCGTTACTGACGCATGATATGATAACTACATCATTTAATAATCATGTGACAGCTGAACACTGTGAAGTCACGCGGTCGCCTTTCTAAAGTTCATACAGAAGTAAATGTTGGTATCATGCACATCCCAGATAGTGAGGACTGGATACTGGATGAAAATGAAGGTTAAAAGAAGAATGCCCGAAACGTCACGCCATTAAAAAAATAGATACTCGCGGGTGTGGATTTCTTCTTTTCATTTGCATTTCTAAACTTTACCATGGACCAATTTTGCATTAATGACTGAAACGATGGTGACGAAAATAAAGACCCACTGATGAAAGAAAAGAGGCCTGATGAGACTGATTCATTCAGAGTCGCTGAGGACGTTTTTATAACCTAGAAATTATCCAGTTTACATCCATGAGCACGCGACCGATCGAATGGACGGATGATCCACGGACCTTTATTGATTCACGGCAGAGCTCCCAAGTGCCCCCTGGTGGTTGTCCGGGTACATTGCAGTTCTTTTTGAAATAAAAAAAAAACTGGCCTCAGGAAATACATTGTGATTCACGCAGGAATCACGCAGGAATCACACAGGAAACCGTCCATTTTCAACCAGTACCCACTGTAGCTGTGTGTTAGAATAACAAATGAAACAGTGAATCGAACTCTTATCATGGTCAAACAGTTATTTCTGCACATACATGGAATAAATTCACCACAACCTCCCTTCAAAATATAAGAGTTTATTAACAAACCTCATTCAGCTCCAAGTCAAGCATATTTAAGTTAAAAACTCTTGACTAAAGACTAGTGAAACTCAACTGAACTAAACTACTATGTACAAAGAGGAAAGAAAAACATGGTTGCAAAACATCATCAATGAGATGAAGCAATGATATCACAGTTTATGATGGTTTTTTGTGAGAAACAAATTTTATTTTGAAGGATTTAGGATGTGATCACATTAGCTTTTCACTAATTTAGAGCAATTTGATTGTTTTTAAACAACCTCTTACCAAATCCATGAAGTTAATAACACATTATTTTGACAAATAATGTTTTATTAAATTATTTGCTTAATCAGGAAACAGAAACCTTTAGTTAAATGATTCTTTGCCCTCTTTGAAATAGGTAGCGGAGAATAGACATGAGGATTCATTTAAATTACTTTTGGTCATAATTTGGTAATCAAAATGTGATGAGCATATGAGAAAACACATGAACATTAACGTTATATGAGTGTTTAAACTCATTTTCAGGAGACTTTTCACTCCAGTCCGGCTGTGTAAGTTCTGAAACTCAGAGAAATGTGTTGCAAACCCTCTTGTTTTTCAGCAGTTCGGTTCTGAAATGTCAACCATCATGAATTATCCTTGGTCATTCTGGAGATCTAGGCCATGGTGTTGTTATCTTCCAATGTGAACCCCTGGGCAGCTTCATGGAAACAGAGAGAAATCCTTGGTGCTTGGGTTTTTTTCTGCTCTCAGCTCCGTGGGGGGGCCACCGCTTTGGGAGATTTCCTGCGGAGTTTGCTGGGCTGAGAGGGGATTGCAGAGCAGAGAAGAGAGGTCTCACAGCTGGTTTATGAGCAAAACTGCATCCTCTTCTACAGTGATCATGTCCTTTTTGTAAACATCAGTCTTTGTACTGAAATATTCTTTCTGTCATGATTTGTGGACATTAAGATCTAAAGAGAAGCATCATCTACTAATCAGACCCCATATTTCAGTGAAAGGGTGGAGTCAGAGTAAAAATATATGCATGCCCAGGAGAAGGACAGGGTCACTCCAGTGGCTGGAAGTTGGCTGTCATTTGGCCGGTGTTTGAATGAGAAGGGCCATTTTGAATGGTATTTCCCAACATATTTTTGTCCTACTTTGATCCTTTTTACTATGTGTAACCACAGCAACCATAGAAATATTTTTTTTTTACACCCAGGAGCAAATCTTTAACATCTATAAAACTGAAGTAATACTTTAACTACTTCTGCATGTACCTGCTGAGTTAAAAAGGAGGCACCGATGATGCTTAGCAGTAGCAAAGAGAAGAGAGAGGAACAAGATATTTAAGCCATCTCTTTCATCAATCATCATGCGCAACATGTGAGATCTTTAGGAAACTAGTAAGAAGAACTCCAAGCTATAGCAAGGACCCAGCCAGAATATCAGCAATGCAGCATTATGTCTTTTACTGAAAAATTGTTTCAGGATCGCATCTCAGACTCCATTGCCCCTCTGCCAGGCACTCTGGCCATACTAGCAGACAGAGATTTAAATTAGACTGGGAAATTCAAAGGAGGTGGGTTGGCAGTGTTTGTGAACAACAGGTGGTGTCATCCAGGTCACTGTCAAGATTTGTCACTGCAGCCCAGACATAGAACTGTTGGCAGTTGGTTTTTGGCCATATTATTTGCCCAGAGAGTTCAGCAGTGTTCTGTTAGTAACTGTTTATATTTCACCTTCTGCTGTTGCCATGCCGTATATGATGCAATCAGTAGTGTTGTTGCTAAGCTACAGACACAACAGCCAAATGCATTTTTGGCAATAACTGGTAACTTTAATCACATCCCACTCTCTGCTACATTGCCAACGTTCCAACAGTTTGTCAGCTGTTGTACCAGAGAGAACAAAACAAAACTGTTTTGTGCAAATGCCAAAGACTCCTACATCTCTGAAGTAAGGCCTCCTCTTGGGGAAATCAGATCACAATCTGTTTTTTCTCTGCTGGAATTGTAAGCCACTTTATAAGAGAAAACCTACATTAAAAAGAACTGTTAGGAGATGGTCAAATGAAGCTGAAGAAGGCCTGCTAGGTTGTTTTGAGGCTACAGACTGGGATGCACTGTGTCAGCAACATGAAAGTGAGTGACTGACAGCACAGACTTCTGTATAGATAACACCATCCATATCAGAACAGTGACATGCTTCACATATAAAACCATGGATTGCAAGTGATCTGAATAAATTGCTCTACAAGAAAAAGCAAGCCTTTAAGAAGAGAGAAAGTGATTATACAATGAGGAGTATTCTGCTTTTATTCTCACATATTTAATGGCTCTAATTTTGATTTTTTTATTTATTTCAAGACTCCGATCTGGATGATTTTTACCTATTAGACTTTGATTTGTGTAAGCACGATAAATGAAAGAAATTAAAAACAGATCTTGGAAAACAAATCTTCTCTGTGCTATTTTTTTTATTTTTATTTTTTTTTCCAGATGCAAAGAGGTTGTCTCTCTCCAGACAGACCCGAGGGGGGAGATGAGCGCTGCTAGTAAAGTAGCTGTAGAAGCACTGCACAAAAGCAAAGGAAAACCATGGAATTCAATGCAATTCAAAGCAAGGACATTCACAGGGACATGCAAAAGCAAAGACAACACTGAACAATGGGACACAAAGCATGCCACAAATATGGAAAACCACCACCTTATCCTGCTATTCAGTGTTCTGCACCGATCACTGAATGCCACAGCTGCGGCAAAAGAGGACACTATGGCAAGGTATGTCCACTCGCCAGCACTGTGAATGAGCTTGACCAGGACATAGATGGACTGTTTTTAGGTGAGGTGTCCTCTGGTGAAGATCCGTGGATGGCTGAATTAGGCTTAAAGGACAGCAAAGTAACTTTTAAAATAGACACGGGCACCAATTTAACAGCCATACCAGACCAGACCTACAAAAGTGTCATGTACGATGCCAAGATTACAGCAGCCCTCAAAGAGCGGTATGGTCCAGGTGGCTCTAAGCTGAATGTGCTAGGGTCAGTCACCGAAACACTCACCTACAAGGACAGGAGCACCACAGAGAGGATCTACATCGTCAGAGACCTACACATCGGTCTATTAAGCAGGCTAGCTTCAGTGAGACTTAAACCCCGTTTACACTAGCCTTGAAAAACCATGCCGAAACCGGTCCGAGCTCAGTAACGGAGATAACTTATCGTGTGTACATGAAAAGCAAACTGAACTGAACCATACTAGACACAACCGAACCAAGCTAACTGCAGACCAGTTCTAGAGGTGGGCTCGGCTCGGTTTTTCCCTGGCTCAGGTTCTCTGATAACAAGAGCGCATGAGCAGAAAGCTTCATCTCCGTCTGGCCACACATCCCAGTTCACACTCCATTCCAGTAGTTGGCGGTAATGCCCCTCTGAAAGTTGCTTAACCCACCAACACAAAACAGAAGAAGAAGAACAACTAAGTTAAGCTGACTTTCTCAAGTAACTCCACGAAAGGTTGCCGTCTTCGCCTGAAACTCCGCAAACACCGAAGTACAGCAATAGTAATCAAGGATAACTTTCTGAATGTGCCATTTTGATTTGCTTGATTCCCTCCTTCTTCGTCTTCTTCTTGTGTTTTATGGCTGTTGACAAACAACTTTTGGTGCATTACCGCCACCAACTGCTTGATTTCCTCCTTCAATACAGGCAGTAATACCACAGATCGTCACTAGGAGGCGAGGAGTCGAGGAACCGAGATAGCATGATGTGTAAACGGTCGTAGGAACCAAGCTCGGCCTGGTTAACTGAATCAAGCTTGGACTGGTCTCGGCATGGATCGGTTTTTCAAGGGTAGTGTAAATGGGGTATGATACTGGTTGCTTGGATGGACATGATCGACCAAGAGACGGTGAGCATGACATACCCGAAATTCTGCGATGAATTGGGGCTGATCCAGAAGCCCTATATCATCAAACTCAAGCCAGATGCCTAACCCTTCTCTCTCAAAGTCCCAAGGCGAGTACCACTGCCACTCATGGGCAAGGCGAAGCGGGAGCCGAGGAGGATGGAGAGCCTGGGCATCATCAGCTTCATCAAGGCACCAACCGAGTGGTGTTGCAGCATGGTGGTGGCTCCCAAGAAAAACAATGAGGTGAGGATATGTGTGGACATGTCACCAGTAAACGAGTCAGTATGCAGGGAAAAGTTCATCCTGCCATCTATTAAACACACCCTCGGCATGCTGACGGGGGCCAAGTACCTCACTAAACTTGACGCCAACATGGGCTTTAAGCAGATACCACTTTCAAAGGACTCAGCTCTGTACACTACCTTCATCATGCCATTCGGGCGGTAGACTTCAACAGGCTACCCTTCGGGATCAGCTCTGCATCGGAGCACTTCCAGAACAGGATGACATCTGAGGTCACGGCAGGCCTGGAAGGTGTTGTCTGCCAGGTCAACAACATCATCATCTGGGGGGACACGAAGTAGCAGCACAACAGCAGAGTGCATGCAGTCCTGGATTGGGCAGAGAAGGCAGGTGTGACGCTGAACATGGCCAAGTATGAGTTTGAGAGACAAGAGGTAAAGTTCCTGGGACACATCATCTTAGACAAAACACAGGCAGTCCAAGACATGAGAGAGCCGATGAACATCAGCGAGCTTCACAGCTTTCTGGAGTGGTGAACCAGCTTGGGAAGTTCATCCCCAACCTCTCTGAGAAGGACAAGCCACTGAGAGCCCTGCTCTCAAAGAAGAACATGTGGTGCTGGGGGCACGATCAGCAACATGCTTTCTGCAACCTCAAGCTTGAACTCTCCTCCACCAGCTGTATGACCCAAACAGCCCACGTAAGATTTCAGCTGACACTTCATCTTACAGCTGGGAGCTGTGCTGCTGCAGAAAAAGGACGAAGGTACTTTTTATCAGTTTGATTAAACGG
>NW_015150908.1:674570-680973 GCF_000732505.1 Cyprinodon variegatus | reverse complement strand
TGGGCGACATAGAAAAAAAGCTTATCGATAAAAAAAAATGCATATTGATCGATATCGATAATTATTGAAAAAATTTGAAACCATATTTTATGTGCAGCTCTGCCTGGACTTTTTATGATATTGCTAAATGATTTAATTTTAATAAAGAAGACAAACACAGAGTTCCAATTAACTCTTTATTTAACCAAGTTTAACCATAACAGAATTGTTTAAACAAAAATAGCTTAAAAGACCTGAGTTATGTTATTAAATTAAAGAAAAATAAATTAAGAGACCTGAGCTATGTTATTAAATTAAGAAAAAATAATTAAAGAGACCTGCGTTATGTTATTGAATACTGACAAAGAAACTAAAGTGAACAGAAAAGTGACCGAAATAAATATAAAAAATAAATAAAAAATAAATAGAATGCCCTATTTGGGTGGGAATAGAAAACCAAGGACTAGGCTACAATGTAAACAAACTCCACTCAACAAATACAAAAACCCAAACAAAAAAACCAAAAAACAAAGAGTAGGACTGGCTTTCACATGTTGTTCAACTCAAATTGTTAGCAAGGAAGACAAGTTGGTTCACTTTATGAGGTTTTAAGGCAGCCCTGCTGCATGTCACAACATTCCCACCAGAACTGAAAATCCGTTCAGAAGGGGAGCTGGTGGCTGGGATACATAAGTACTTTTTAGCAAGTAGGCTTAGTCTTGGAAATAGATGCTCATTGTCCTTCCACCACAGTAATGGGTTACATTCGGAGTCTGCATCTGGTGATTCCAAATATCTCTCCAACTCGCTTTCTACCTTTTCCTTGTCAGTGAGATGTTTTGAGGCAGCGGGGCACTGTTTCTTAAAGAAGCTCCCCAACGATTTCCGCTGCTTTTTCCCAGCTGGTTTATGTTCTCCACTGCCTTCTTCTGTACCTGTTGACACTGCACCTGAAACAGAGGGTGGGTGGGGGGATTCTGAGACAGAGGGGAGCACAAATAAGTTCTAAAGACAAAAAGTTTTCTATATTGAAACAAAATAATTCTACGTGTTGGGATTTTTAGTACATATGTTGTTTAAAGTAAAGGATTTTAACAACTATATAAAAAAACTTCCATCAGTTTAAAAGAAAGCAATCTTTATCAACCCACCTGGTACTTTTTTAGTCCCTGTATGGAACTGGCCAGCATCCATGATTTCAGACACTGCTCTTGTTTTGATGGCTTCAGCTCTGTCTTTCTTAGTATATGCCAGCTTAAATCTGGGGTCAACCAAGGTGGCCATGTCAAGCATGTTTTCTGTGTCAGGATCTGAATATTTTTCATCAAGGTATGCCATGATTTTGGTCTTCATTTCTTTTGTGAGTGGTGTGTCTTCTTTACTCAGATGCAGGTGTTGAGAACGGAACAGATGGAGCACAGGCTTTACATATGACACAGTTACATATGACTCTCCAGAGAGGCTGTCTGTAAACTCCATCAGAGGACCTAATGCTTCAACAATAGACTCCCAGACCTCTATGTCCTGCCACTGCGGTACCAGGTGCCGTGTCTGTTTGTCTGCAGCCAGGACTTTGGAGATGGGCTTCTGTTGCTCCAGCACTCTTGCAATCATTTTTTGTTGAGAGCCCCATCTGGTTGCAGATTCTGTGCATAGTTTGTGAGTGGGGACCCCAAACTCTATCTGAGCCTCCGCCAGATCTCTCTTCTTTTTCCAGGAATAGCTAAATGCTGCCACAACTTTTTTGCACACAGCAACAGCCCTTTCCACTCGCTTGTCTTTGGAAGCTGCACCTGAAATAGAAAAAAAAAATAGAAAATGTCTTTTTAAATAAAAGTTATTTAAAAAGACAAGCAAGCCATAATTTGCATCATTAAACACCCTGTTATAAATCATTATCATAACTTTTAAACCATGGACCATAATGATATTGCTTACACATTATTTTAAAATGTTATTAATTTAAATTTTAGTATTTATTTTGATAAAATTTAAGTTTTTATACTATATCATATTTCTTCAGACATTTGGTTTGTGTGCCAAATAAAGCTGATTCTGATTTAATTCAGTAACAAACTACTCACCGATGGCAGAGTGTAGACGGTGCCCAAAACACTGGAGCAGAGTCCAGTGATTGAGTGTTGTGGCTTTCACGATGTTAGCACCGCTATCAGTTGTAATGCAGACGTGTTTGTCTTCATTCAGACCCCATGACTCCAGTAATTCTGTCAAGCCTTTTGCAATCATCTCTGCTGTGTGGTCGTCCGGAAAGTACGCTGTTTCTAGACACTTACTTCTCAGGTTCCATTCTCTGTCTATGTAGTGAATTGATAGGCTGAGGTAAGGCTCGGATGTGCGACTTGACCAGAGGTCCGACGTTGTAGCATAGTAACATACAGAAAGCAGCTCACTTTTGACTGATTCCCTGCACTCATTGCACAAATTTGGGAGCGCTGTGTTTGAGAAAAACTTTCGGCCCGGAACTTTGTATCGTGGATCCAGAGTGGCGAGCAGCTGTTTGAACCCAGGTTTTTTCAACAGCAGAGAACGGCAGCATATCCTTTGCTATGAAGCATGTTATAGCATGAGTGATGTCCTTGTGCCGCTTGGATGCTTTGTCGTATTTATCAGAAACCAGGAAGTCCAATTTAGCTTGCGTCGCCTGCTTTGTTTTGGCAGAAATTCCCGACGCTTCCTCGGAGGATGATGCAGAGCCATGCCGGGGCCTACACAGCTCGTACTCCTGCGGGTGTGAGCGGCTGAGATGATAGAATAAGTTGGTTGTATTGCCAGACTTAGTTTTCACGGTTTCCCTACAGATTTTACATATTACTGTAGTTTGTTTTTTGTCCGACTTTCTGTAGCCAAAATACTGCCAAACTGGCGAGCTACAAAACCCCCTCTTCGGTACAATTTCCTCCGCCTCTCCTTGCTGCGACATCTTCACATGCTCTGTGTTGTGGTTTGGGAGGGTGGCGCTTGGTGACGGCGTGCCTGGGTCCGCGATTGTGATTGGTTGGGAGGAAGTAGTGACTAGCATAAGCCTACATGATAGGCTACAATGAGAAGGAAGGAAAACTGCGTTTCTTTTTTATCGACCCTCTTTTTTTCTATTGCGCCACACGTCTATCGACCGATATATATCGTTATCGAATTATCGCCCAGCCCTAATCAAAACCTACCAGCAAAATATGTTCACTTTTATTATTGTGGTCCCTGCAGTTTGTACCACATACCTGAAAAAAACGTTTAAGATCTACCTCTAGCCGCCTCCAACAGAAAGTTAAACCCCCAAGAGGTGACCAGGCCTGAGGCAGCTGCTGCTGGGGATTCCCAGTGACAGCGCACCGCCGGTCTGTGGGGGTCTAAGCGGCTCAGACAGCAAAATAATATCATAAGGCAGAATCGAGATCTTGATGAACTGACTGCACAGACAATGTTTTAAGGTGGACTTTCTCACATAAAAATACACAGCAAATATAGCAAAGCCGCTCTCTGCGATTGAACACAGGAGCATCAGATGCAACTGGAAACACTTTACTGGACGCCTGAACATAATGTGGACAAAAGCATTAAAAATTAAGCAGGAGGTGCTTTCTTCCTGCTCAAATTGCGGTCTGAACGTAGCCTTACACTTTCTGATTGTTTGAATTAACCTATAAAACATAATATTGTACCTAAAAATGATATTATCTCTTCCTTATGAAATTTCTACCTCGAGTCAGGCACACTTACTTCCCATAATCAAGAATATACAAAAATAGTGTTGAAATAAAGACAAAAACGCTAGCGGCATTCCACCTCAAAATGCATGAAATAGCGTTTCAAAGAGTCTAAATTTTAAAAGATGTGATACACCAAGGCGTGCACCCTATGGAATATTTCTCTCTAAAAGTCTGTAACAGGTGTTGGATACGAAATCTGCAGTGTTACAGTTAGTCAGGGCTCCAGCACCAGTAAGGCAAAAAAATACCACAGATTTTAGCCAATATCTAAATCAGCACCACAAAAATTTATTATATTTATAGTCTTATGTCACTGCTCAAATTAAACTTCCGTATTTTAATTCTATAGTTCTATGTTCTGTTTCTTGGTCATGAATCATATTTTTGGTTATTATGAGAATTTGAGTTGGAATATAGTTGGACAGGGCATATCATTGTTGTTTGTCCGTTTTTTTCAATATTCTGGCTGATATGTATTGGAAATCGTTCTTTTTTTAAAGCCCCCAGTATTTTTATCCATCTTCAAAATCCCATATTGGTCGGACTTAACATTGAACACAGCACCGAACGGGGTTCATGGAGATACGGGCAGCAGGCAGAGTTTTCCGTTTACAGTCTAGCAGCTCAGCGTCACATTATTGAGAGCAGAGACGCTGCCATATTTTTTTCTGCTGGTTTTTGGATGACCGGGCGGAAACAAAGGCCAATCCATTTGTCCGCTGGTTGCTCATGTGGGCCTAATGGCTTTTATTTGAGTGTGATCGGCTGTTAAGGTGGACCTGAAAGTTGGCTGGAAGAAAGCTCTTCATCTGCCAACTGTGCTTTTCATCTGGTTCTCCATTTTCTACATCAGTCAGTGTATTCCTCTAAAACCGTATTCACTCCCCTGTTGGAGGAAAGATGGTAAAGTTCACATTATCCTATGATGGGAAATGATTGGTAAATGATGGAAACATGGATTCATCTGACCAAAGAATGCTGGACACAGAGAACATGGCTATATTTCTGCATGTAATGAAAATCATCTGTTACATGGAACTAGTTTGATTCTCTGTGGTTGCATAGGTACAATAGATGGTTTATATATATTGGTATATCTATATGGAGAACAAGGAAAAAGACAAACAACCATTATAAATATAGCATTTCTCATCTCTCATTGGTTGTGTTGCAACACATGGTCCACAAATTGACCAATGAGTTGGAATGCACTGGAAATCCTACCACCAGAAATGTTCAGCTAAAAGTGATTGGAAAGGGCATTTTCTGCTGTTGGCCAATAGACATTTAACACCCAAACAACATGGCCAAAACTTGTGATGACACAACAAACAGCACATTCAGCACTGGGAGGGTCAAGAATAGAAAGCAAACAGCACAGCCAACATGCAGAAACGTTGTCAAGCTTGTGAGAAGTAAAGCCCTTGAGCACAGGGGGGTGGGGCGGAGTTTGTCAGAGTTTAGAGCGTAGGAGAAAGGCTTTGCGTGGGGGGAGCGAGTTAAAGGCAGCACATCGGTCTCACTATGCGCTCAGGTCAGTGACACAAATTTGCTTGGATAGCCAAGCGTTCCCATCACCTTTCAGAATCTGAGAAGGATGTGACACGGAAAAGAAAACCGACAGCGAACATGGCCACTCCGTCTGCGGTGGACATGTTTGAAAAGGCAAGAAAGATTCCCAGCAAAACAATAAAGCATACTTACCCTGGCTTCCTGCCATGTTGCTCTCCATTGTTTACTTTCCTGATTTCTGTCGCACAGGTGACATCATCAACGCTAACCCAGCGTGATGGTGTCACCAGGCACGCAGTATTGCGGGAGACAGAGGCCACGCAGCAGCCAGTGGGGGGGTTAGACTCAGTTTTTTTTCCAAAGGGAAGAGAGCCAAATGCCGATTGTTAATGGGTCGACTCGTATTTGAAAATCCGGGGTTAACCCGCTAAGTTAAGTGGGATACAGGCTTCAGATCCCTACAGATGTGTCGGATGAGCACTGTTGCTCTCCTATGTGCTTCACACATGACACAACACCACAACATCAAGTCAGACATTGCAGTATAAACTGTGTGCTTTTTTTTTTTTTTCAATCGTTGCACGCAGCTACAGCTCATGATGAATGTTCTCAAACTGTACGGCACGACGCTCTGATGCGACCGGCCTGCTTACACTGTACATCTAAAAACCACGTCAGACTATGCTCTGCAGTGAGATGGCGCTCCGGACTCGTCTATCCGGAAGCCAAACCAGTAGAAGAGGAATATGAAGCTGACGAGAATGAAACGTGCTGCCTTGGTAATCGGTGCAATTTTGTGCTGAAAGCCCTAAAAAGAAAAGCCGATGAAGTATTTGGACAAAGACGTTACTGAGCAAACGTGTCTACTACAGTCTGTCAATTTTACTTGCACCCCCGCCATGCTTCTGTGTTTACATCTGAGGAAAAATTCTTGTTTGCCCACTGAGCGATTTGCCCACGGCCACCTTACGACGGCTGACTGAATTTCTGAACATGTTTGATTTTCTCACGATTCTTGATCAAGATGTGGTCATGAGTAGGGGTGGGTATTGCTGAAGACGTCACGATTCGATTTGAATCACGATTCATATGCCACAATGCGATTCTATCACGATGTATCACGATACTTGAATTATTGCGATGCATTGCAATATTTTCTCCTCCATGTTTTGTTTTTGAATGACTCG
>NW_015150908.1:665998-674078 GCF_000732505.1 Cyprinodon variegatus | reverse complement strand
AAATTCGTTGCCAACGCTTTTAAAAGTCGAATTTTATCGATTTTATCGATTCGTTGTTGCAGCCCTAGATTAGTTGATCTTTTCAAATGGATACAATGAATGTTATATGCTATCAGCACAAAAAAACATAGATATTAGACAGCTTCATGTTTCACCTCTTGGTTGTATTAATGCCTTGATTATATGTTTAATAAAGACATTTTTGCTACCCTTTTCTGACCCAACGCTCAGGCATAGTGTTATATTTTTTAAATGAGTGGAAGTTTGTCACTAAAGACACAGTTAAGACAGATGAATAGCTTTTAGTTACATTCTCGCAAACTTTTGGACAACATTGTGGAACAAGAATCTGCCACAATATGTTTTGTTAATAGATATTGATATATATGATTAATCATGCAAAAAAAAAGTTTTTTTCTGTATCTAATGTTCCCTGGTTATTCAGTGAGATTTGAATTTTCTATGCAGAACCTAAAGAACTTATGTTCATGTGTTGCTTTAATTTGCTTGGGGGAGGGCTGCGCTCTCAGAGTGCTTTTCTAGTTTTTTTTTTTATGTGGACACAAGAAGCTGAGCAGAATATAAATGGTATGCATTTATCACCGACTATGATCTGTGATGGATTTGTTGACTTTTCAGCAGAACAGGTCTTAAAGGGCTGCTGGCTCTAACTCTGCGATCGTTTCCCACCCACAGGATGGTTTGCACGGAAGGGAAGTGTTCAGACTTGCCTGTAAGAATGTTTCCTGCTGGCTTTATTGGTAGTTTGTCAGATTATCAGCGATATCCACCATCAGCGCTAACTAACAGTTTGTCTCTGCAGCGTTCCAGGAATCATTAAGCATTGAGCAATCATTTAACGCTTTGTGGAATTGATGATCAGAAAACGCAGCAATTTACAGCGGCTGATATAAACACAAATTACAGTAAGACCTGAGGCCCATTGACTCAGGAAAGGAAGGCATTGTTGTAGCTGAGGAGATGCCGTCAGTTCCTTCAGAGTGCACAATAGACATCACTGAAATAGTTCATACATTGCACAATCTGGGCTTTTTTTGTTTTTTAACTGTGAGATGTTTATTTTCACTTTCTTTCTGCTCAGTCTCAGCTGACTGCTACGCATAGCCCTGAGCATCAACAGCCCTACTGTTTTTCCAACGCAGAGCCTGTGAAAAATGAAGAGTTTGATAACTTAATTAGGTATAATTTGGCTGTTGTTTTATGCAAACAGCCCAATGCTAAAGAAATGATTTAAGCTAGTAAAACATGAGTTTTTAGCTTTATCTGCAGCTCGTCCGACTTTCTTCTTCATATCTTCAGAAAGTTACAAGTTAAATAACATTTAATATATTAGAAGAAGGACAAACATTGAAAGGATCCTTAAAGATTTCAGTGTAAGTTTGCTGTTAGTAAGAAAAACCCAGCAGCTGCTCCCTTTGGCTTATTATACTGGGTAGAACAATGGAGGAAGAAAGCTTGGATAAAACACTCATTTATTTAGTGAGGCCATCTGTCAGATTCCCTAAACGGCTGATCAGAGTCCAATTTAACTTGCTGATTCTGTGCCTGCTGGTCCTGAAGGGAATGTGTTTGTTGAAAACGATGCGTACGTGTTACTAGAGCCAGCTGGGTGGTATTTTAGGCTCAAAAGGTTAGCGTCAGCAGGGTCGCTGAGAACGGGACGCCTGCACGTTCAGTCCTGCATGTGTGACGTGTTTGGGCTGATAATGTGACCACAGGCCTCTTAAAGGTTTCTCTTTATCAGGCTTTAGCTCATCTCTGGCTCCCTGTTAGGAGAGGCGTGGTGAACATCAGAGCTCCTGTATTTCTGCTTACATAATGCAGATGGGATGTGTGCTGAGAGACCCTAACAGAACAAACATGTTCTGGAGCGAACAGAGTGAAACGCCACAGCAGACGGAGCCGATTGTTGCAGCTCTACAGGGGCTATTGTTACATGCTCTGATAAACAACCCGTGTCCCCAACTCTCCATCACAGAAATGCCTGATAATAAAGCTCCCTGTCACAGCTAGATACCTAAACACATCTGGAATCCAGTGAACCTGGCTTTAGCCTCTGTTATCTGGTAAATCAATGTGTCACTACGGAGTTTGTTTTTTTCAGCCGAGCATACACTGTACAATTTTTTCACAGTCAAAGAAATGAACCCTTGACTCTCCAGATAAAGAAACTTAATAAGCCTGATATCTTCAAATCTTACTGAATAACCAGGGAACATTAAATAAGGAGAAAAACTTTGTTTTTTCATGATTATTCATATATATCAATATCTATTAATAAATCATACTGTGGCAGAATCTTGTTCCACCATGTCTGCTAGAACCATCTGGGTTTTTCAAAAAAAAAACACATGGTGATGTTTGCAAAAACGTAGCAAAAATTAAAAGCTATTCATCTGCATTATCCGCAGTATTAGTGACAAACTTCAACTCATTTAGAACACATCACACTATGCCTGAGGGTTGGGTCAGAAAAGGGTAGAAAAACGTCTTTAAAACAGAGCAAATACACAACATACAATGACAGTTAACAGTTTTTTACAGTGTGAAAGTTTACCATAGATTAACCATCCCAGCATTACATTTTACAGTCGCAGCATCATAATAGTGGTCTGAGCTTCACCATGCAAACCTAGCACAAGAATTCACCTCGGATGGAAGGGCTATGTAACATAATCTAGTAAGACTTGTTTACTTGAGTAAATCTTCCACAGTATCCCAGCGTTGGCTGAAAATGTCTGTTTGGAGTCTTAACAAGTATGTTATCTTTTCCATTTGGTATAATTCTCTTAAAAAATCTTTATTAAAAACATAATTAAGGCATTAATACGACCAAGCGGTGAAACGTGATGTCTAAATATCTCATATTTATCCGTGCAGATAGCATATAACAATCATTGTATCCATTTTAAAAGATCAACTAATCATTTATAAACTCATTTGAACTTTCAGTGTCCCAAATCATGCTGAAATAAACAAATCATGAGATCTGTTTTCAGCAGCACTGCATGCAAAGATGTGTGTGTTTAAGTCGTGCGAGAATTTTTTGATCAGGCTGACTTTCAGCCTGATTGTGCGTCGTGTACAGGGGGTAAAGATGGAAGATCAGCCTTTCATGGCCGTCGTGGGCAAATCGCTCAATGCGCAAACAAGGATTTTTCTTCTTCTTCCTCTCTGATGTAAACACAGAAGCATGGTGGGGGTGCGAGTGAAATGGAGTTCTTTCCGTAAAATTGACAGACTGTAATAGCCACGTTTGCTCAGCCATGTCTTTGTCCAGATACGTTGCCACCTTCTATTTTTAGGGCTTTCATATTCCTCTACTGGTTTGGCTTCCGGATAGACGAGTCAGTGTAGCGCCATCTCACTGCGATGCTGAGTCCCACTTGGTTTTTAGGCGCACGGTGTGAGAAGGTAGATGGCATCAGAGCGCCGGGCCACAAAGTGTGAGAACATGCATCGTGAGCTGCGAACTTTTAAACCCTGCGGCTCGTCATACAGTGTGAGCTGTAGCCGCGTGCAACGATCGTACAGCGTACGCCCGGCTTTAGTGAAAGTCTTTGATGATCTGCTTCTAATGCAACAGGTTTGTGTCACCTAAAGTCATGAAACTCTTCAGTTATCGGTGCAGCTCTTCACCCTGCAAACTTGAGCAGCCAAACATAAACAGGGACTTTGCCTCAGCTGCTTTCACTGCTGTAACCACATTAGGGCTGAAACGATTCCTGAAGTAATTAGTCACCCACTTACTAACATTCCTCAAGATAAATCAGCTGCTTTGAGGTTTTGTTTAGTGCTGTCCTAACGCTCAGTCATGTTGTTGCTGTCAGGGGTTCATTTCTGCTGCACATCCTCTAGCGACGGCCTTCACTGCTGCGGCTATGTGGACATAAAATGTGGTTTTCATATATGGAGGCGGACGCAGTGGTGATTTGTGCCTTTCTTATAAAATGAAGGAACATGTCTATAAACAATAAGTGTCAGCAAAATGAGAACACCCACCCCCCCCTTCCTGTGTGAGAGTAAACTCATTACTCTCTGAGTTAGTAGAGACACATACAAGGCAGAACCTATGGTGCAGTTTTTACTGAAAAAAATACTGTAACGTTAACCACAGGTATTCAATAACATTTTTTGTTTTCTTATGTTTTTGTTTTAATGTGTTCAACTTATAGCATGAAACTTTAAAGCTGCTTTTATGTGGGGATGTTCAATCATACATTAAGCTATTACAAGTGTACCATATTTTAAAGAATCCTGTTTAATTTATTCAATTATTATTTGTAATGGAACCACAGAGCTAAAATTTTAAATGTCCCATGTTTCTTTGATTAGCGTGATTATTAGTTAGCATGTTTCTTTATTTATTGTTGCAAAATGTCTCCAGCTTGACTCAGCCAGTAAAACTCTGTCCATCATTATGATGTTTTTGGGCTCATCTACAAACCAGGAGAGCTCCAAACTCCAGTGAACAGTTAGTCGGAGCTGACCGTCCCTCCATCTGCATCTCCTTGATCAAACTATTTAATATTTTATTCAATTCAGTTTATTCACATAGCGCCAATTCACAACACATGTCATCTCAAGGCACTTTACAGTTCACCAGATCATACAAAGACTGTATTTGTAACCAGCAGATGAAAGGTACACCCTGGTTTTTGTCTTATCTGATAGCAAGCAGTGATTGATATATACGATATATGTATTTTAGGTAGTTTTAGCTTAAACTTTGACCTATAACCTAATGATCTGCATGTCTTTATGTGATGTGATTCCTGAGCAGTGCTGCAGATGGAGGCCACATGCTGCCTCTGACTGACAAATTCATAAAGTTTACCTTCTGTGTGCTGAGCTCCACTTATAGAGGACATCCTAAACAAAGGAGATTTTTTTTTTTATATTTTAGTTCCTCTGCTTTGTTGCTTTCTGTTAATTTGATCTGTTATTTTTTTCCGTTATTGTTAAACTAAGAGTAAAATGTATTTTACTCATCCTCTAAGTGTTTTCTATGTAGTGACGTAGTCGCGATGTCGTTCTTGCAGCTGCATCGTAGGAACATAGCAGGTGTCACGTTTTGTTGAGCTCACCTTGTTCTAAGTTATCTCTGAGTTGTTATCTAAGCCGCCTGTGCAGCAGCCCCTTCAGCTGTAGGACACCAGGTGACCTCTGACCCACTTGTTCTTAGTGGATCAATCGTTCTCTCCTCTGAAGTGTGTCAGGGATCAGGTGTCCATCCCAGAGAAAACAAGATGGCTGCATTTGGCTGTCAGTTAGCCTTGTTTATTGCCTCTGGGTGTGAAACACAATAGCAGTTTGTCTGGACATGAAACATGATTGAATAGGGGCCAAAACAGCTGGGCAGGGTCTCTGCTAAGGGCCACAGATCTGCACCTTCAGTTCATCGAAACAAAAACCGCATGTTTCTACTTTCTAAATTCGTTAGACCAGGAATTCTGACTTTTTTTCTATAATCCAACCTTTAAACCATTTGAGTTTCTTTCTTCCTCATCTAAATCCCTCTCCCTGATGAGGTATGTACACAATCAACCTTTTATTTTAAAAAGTTGAAACTTCAACTGAAGAAAACACCAGAAAAAAATACTATAGCGACCATAAATTTCCCTGTCCCCCTTCCCCGCATGTTGCTTTAAGCCGGGCATACACTGTGCAATGTTTTTTAGGCCTTTTTGGGCAGATTTTCCAGATGTGCAAGAATCTTTTCAGTCGGGCCGAATTTCAGCCTCATATAGTGTATTATACAGGGTGTAACGAGGGGCGATCAGCCTCTCAGGAACACCTTCAAATCAGAAATCAAAAGGTTTTGGAGAAAATCAAACAAGTTTGAAATTTGTCGGCCGTTGTGAGGTGTTGGTGGGGAAATCCTGCTGTTGAAGCAGAACTACGAGCTGATTTACCAGAACCTCGAGCACTGCGCCTGTGCAAACAAGTTCTTCTTATTCCAGATTGACGAGTCCGACCAGCGTCTTTTGGCGCTGAGTTCAATGTGTGGTTTTTGGACATGCAGTGTGAGCAAGTAGATTGCATCAGAGCGTCGGGCCGCACAGAGTGAGAACATCCATCATGAGCTGTGAACTTTTATACCGTGCGGTTTCATCGTACAGTTTGAGCTGTAGCTGCGTGCAGCGATTTAAAATATCGCACTGCCACCCAGCTGGCTGACAGCATCTTTTTGGTAACATGTATCCTGTCATATTAAACTCCTCCAGCTATTCTGTGGAGAGCTAAGGAGCCCTGATCCTTCCTCTTTAGTTTTGTGTTTGTTGAACAGCTGACTGGTTGTTACTCAAGTTTAATGAACCAGTTACTATCAGCTTGTTTTGGTTTTATAAAAAAAAAAAAAAGCAGAATAGAAACTAAAGAAAACAAAATGTAAATAAAAAACGTACAACAAATAAACTTTTTCCTTGTTGTACCAGATTAGCAATTTTCTAGTCACTAGTTACTTTTATTATGAAATAAAAATGTTAGATCCTTTTTAAATGTTTAATTTTGTATTAATACCATAAAAATGTTGTATTTGCACAGTTATCACACTACAGATGGAAACCAACTCAAGCTAAATTTACTGTGAAACAACTTTTATTCACACATTGTTCCTGTTAAATAAACTGATTAATTAAACTCCATCGGAGACCAGATATTTTTTCATAGTTTCACTACTGTCCAGTCTTTCCTTGACTGACCTTAGCGCTTCAGGATAATTGACACCTTTCGCAGGCTAAAAACGATCAACAACAGCAGCTGTTTATGCTTTTGAAGTATGTTTTTCTTCTTTGTCGTCTGACTCCTCCCTCACATGAGTGAGCGTAACGGTCTGCCTCATCTCCGCTTGTCACGGCTCAACAATGTTGACTTCTCCTCCTCAGAATGATCTGTGTGTCTGCCTTCATGAATGACAGTGATGCTAAGCTGCTTAATCTGACTGAGGTCTCTGGCTGCCTTCACACTGCCCTGGTTTTGGTTCAGTCATTTATTTTGTATTTATTCTCTCATGATTATTTTCTGTTTAGTTGCAGTTATTAGAGATCCACTGACTGTTCACTAGGTGCAGCCTGCTTGGATTACATAACCAGGATTCCTCTCAAGGCTAATCCACACATCAGAAATCAGTCTGGTACGGCACTTTGAGCCAAAGGCAAATATGCAGAAGCTAAGAATAGATTTTTAAACAAACACGTTTGTAGGGATTTAAATCTGCTGTGAAAAGGATCCATTAAAGTAAAACCACTATTATTTGTCAAAAAGAAACGGTATTTAAAAAAAGAACTGCTGAAGAAAATCAATAGAAAAAAAATGAGCTTTTAAGTTATTGTCTCTACAAGGTCATCCATTTGACCTTTTAGCTGTTGATTCCAATAACATGGGTTCCTATTCTGGACATCCTGTAGTGAACGCTGCTATACTAGTTTATTTATCTATTAATCCAACCAATCCAATATGTCATAGTAATACCTACATGTCTTCAAGACATAAAAACCTGATGACTCTAAACCTTCTGCTTTTGAGTTCAATTTCAATCCAATTCAGTTTATTTATAAAGCGCCAATTCACAACACGTGTCATCCATCCCATGGCATTTTACCGAGACAAATCAACCAGATCATCCAGTCCAGGGTAGGGTGACCAGATTTGAGTTTCCGAGAAGGAGGACACTTTCAGAGGGGAAGGGGCTGCTGGGCCGCTGACTGGACCGGACCGGGCATTCGAACCGAGCCATCAGCTCTGGTCCGGAGTCAGCCAGAGACGGAGCGACCGAACCCAACCCGGTGACGGTATGCTTCCCCCCGCCTGCCCAAAAATATACAAAGGCTTGAAATGGAATAAAAATGAGTTTGCCTTATCAGGCTAATGTATTAAAACTATTTCACAAGAATTTAAGTCAGTAGGTCACATGACCAGAAAACTATTGAAGAAAAGTCCCAACTTTTGTCTTTAAAATATCTTAAAATTTGAAAATGGCTTAGAATAGCTTAAAAGCGAGTGTGCCTTACATATGTTATCTATTGGCATGATTTTATATTAGTTTCATCTTAGCTGG
>NW_015150908.1:651474-665679 GCF_000732505.1 Cyprinodon variegatus | reverse complement strand
GGACATTCTTTTAGGTATGAAAAGTAGGACATGTCCGGGAAAAAGAGGAGGTCTGGTAGCCCTAGTCCAAGGAAAACCAGCTGACCAACCAGGGCTGCTGGTGGATCATCAGTTTACATGATGAAGGAGGGAGAAGGACAGTTATTTCATGCAAATATCCTGCTAAACATCTACTAGCGTTTAGCTGATATTAACCCTCTGATAACTGCTGTTTTGCTGTTGCCTGGTCTGGTTGGTAGAGGTAACTGCTCAGCCCTGTGAGCTTCTGGCTTAGTTGTTTGGTGTTATTTACAGACACACAATGGGCTCAATAAATGCCGGATGAATCTTGATTTATTTTTTCTTGAAAACATAAAAAGAAATACATCAAAATAATAAACTTACAGTCGTGCTCCGTTTCAGACAGCACCCAGCTGGGCAGCATCATTAATGATGCGATTCCCCCCCGACATTGAGGAAGAATAACTAGGTAGTTGTATCCAGCAGATAGCTGTCTTATTTTATTCAACAGGTTAATAATAATCTATCGTTAATTTGAACTATTCAGTTAGAAACCTTTCTGCAAAAAACGAGAAGACGGGAAAACTTGGTCACCATATTGGACGCCTCACTCCTCTTTCTCCTTCCTTTCTGTTCTTTTTTGAAACCCAGGCCATTTCTCAATATGTGTACTTGTGGGTTCTCATGTGCTCATGTACTTGTAAAACGTCATCAGCCTCAGCACTAGTGCTGTTTCGAATTCACAAGAACAGCAGCCTGAGAACAGATGAAATCTCCTGAAGTTGTTCTCACCCCTCCCTATTTACCCAGCATGCATCAAAGCAGACTTGTCTATTCTTGAGATTGACAGCTGTCCCAGCATGCACTGCAGCAGCAACAGCTTTCAATGCAGCGCTCACAGAGCTCAGAGTATTAAGTTTAAAGTTCTCTTTTATGTTGCCGTTATTCAATAAAAGTATGTGTGAAGGACCGCTGGCGTGTGAAGGACCGCTGGACCGTGTGAAGGACCGCTGGCCTTGATGGTGATTTTTTTTTGTTTTTTGTTAAAATTTTCATTTGATTTGTGTTTATCTGACTGTGTTTATTATTATTCACCCAATAAATGAAAAGAGTCAGAATGTATTATTAGCTAGAGACTATTAATAACAGGAGGTGAAATGCAGCTCCAGAGGAGCCGAGCGGGT
Organism: Cyprinodon variegatus; assembly: GCF_000732505.1. Taxonomy (NCBI): domain Eukaryota; kingdom Metazoa; phylum Chordata; class Actinopteri; order Cyprinodontiformes; family Cyprinodontidae; genus Cyprinodon; species Cyprinodon variegatus. Next base: position 664,495 of record NW_015150908.1, on the reverse strand, counting down.
GGTGACGTCATCAGTACGCTTCTGTTCCGTTCTCCCAGAGTCCACACTTTCCTGTGTTCTTCTCAAGAACATACTTGGCAAGGAGTCCGTACTCATGTTCTTGTAAATTGAGAGACGGCCTCAGACTTTGGGGTGCCGCACTTTTCAGCCATGCATGGTTTTACCACACTGCTGCTTATTTACACATTTTGTTGTTATTTTTTTGTTTTCCTTGATTATCACTACGCCAAATACGTTTGTGTGGCATTTAAGCCCCAGTACGAACGAACTGCCGGTGACAGACGGGGAGCCCTGATACGATGCCGGCAGGACCTGATGACCAAACAATTTCACGAAAAATATAGCTGGACAAATCTTTTCTTTTGGGCTCAGTCAAGGGCCCTTAGAATCATCGTACATTTCCACCCACCCCCAATACGGCACCTCTGAGTAAAGGAATTGACTTTTTTATTTATTATTTTTGGTTTTTACTGTACTATGGCTCATTTTCTTGTTTTTGTTTTTTGGACAGTAGGCTAACAGGAAAGGGGGTATGAGAAAGGGGGAGAGACATGCGAACCCAGGTCGGCCGCATTGAGGACTAAGGCCTCCGTGCATGGGTCGTGTGCATTAACCACTGCGCCACCAAAGAACGCCCAGAACATTTTTTATATTACAATTCTACCAAACGGGAGCATATAGTATAAACAGTATAACCATTTTAGTCTATCAATAAATCAGGAAATTTGATCTTGAACCACAGAAATAGTTTGGTTTTAAATTAATCATTAAAGCTGCAGAGATCCAGCAGCTCCATTAGTGACACTAAATGGTCTAAACTAAGCAATGGCTACTAATTTTATAGTCCATTGTTCATTTTAAAACATAAATTAATCACTTGTGTAATGTTTATTGTGACTCATTTATGATTCTCTCCCCACTTCCTCATGAAACTATTAATAGGAGGTCTAATCCCAGCAAGCGCTTACTGGTGGAGCAGCTGAGGAGGAGACGCATGAACCCAGTTACCTTAATCTGGTTCCTCAGCTAGAAGTGGAAATGAAGCAGCATGGAAGTTTAATGTTTTTACAGCTGAAGCTTTGGATTATTTCACTACTTGACTAATCTACTGATTTTTTTTCCATTTCTCAATTAATCTAAAAATAGATACTTTTAATAAATTAAAATCAGAAATTACTTATTTGTATAAATTTGATTAGTGCGTCATTTTAAAAGGTCCTGCTCTCCATTCCTGACTATTTTCAGTGGAGACCTAAACATTTATGACCATGTCCACCGTTAGCTAAACGTACTGCAATGAGCTGCTCTAACAATTTAAACATCAGCTGCTTATTATGATCAACTTTGGCTGCAACACGTTCCTCTGCCTGCTGAGAAAAGTAGGCCATGAGAGACAATCTGCTGTTTATCACACCTCCTTCTCTGTAGCTTCACGCACTCATACAGCTTTCACCTTCAGCTTCCCTCGGTTCGTAAAGCGGCCCACTTTGCCTCCCGTTTATCTCACAGTTGCTCTACTTTCTGTCTGCTGTGGGACGTCACCTGAACAGGCGAGGATGGCTTTTTGTTTTATGATGTTCGCACCGTCTCCAGACGAGAGGATTGCTGAAAAACGGCTTTAAAGTTGATGGCTTTTATTGCTTTAAAATTAGGAAACTTTTAGGGGTGTGGATGATGCTGGTCAGTTTCTGACTGAGGGCCAGCTTCATGCCCTCATTTGTTTTTTATATATTTTGCATTATTCCTCAGCTTATGTATTCAGGCTTAACAGAAAGACAACAGCAGGTCACAGCAGGTCTTTTCCCTCCCATCTTAACAGCATCTTTGTTTTTTATATATTTTGCATTATTCCTCAGCTTATGTATTCAGGCTTAACAGAAAGACAACAGCAGGTCAGGCTAAACATGGAAACCTTTGGAATAACAACACTAAGTAGTTATTCCAAAAAAGTTAAAAAACAATCCCCTGGACTTTGTTTCCAAGTTTGAAGACGTTTCCCTTCCCATCCAGGAAGCTTTTTCAATTCAAAATGTGACATATAGCGTTGAGTTTGAGGCTTTATAGAGTAGAGTAAACCAAAAACAAAGGCTTAAAAATCATGCAAATTGAATCAGAAGAACGGGTCCACCGCTTAGATTATATGGTCGTTTGGGTTCTTTGTTAGCCTGTAATACCCAATACCTGTCTATGTCTCTGAAAGGGGGTCATTGGAGGGAATTATTGGCCTGGCTGAACTAGCGAGGTTTTCTGTTCCCTTGTTAGGGGGTGGGGGTTGTGATGATAGCGGAAAGGAATCAACTCTGTCGCTGAATTGTAGGTTTTTGAAAGCTGAAACCTAGTTATGGATTAATAAGGCATCTTCAAGTGTTTCCACATGTTGCCAAACTGGATTGATGCTGCATTGATACTGTCTCACAGAATACTGACACCTGCTGGACCTTTAAAGACACTACAGGCAGCTTATTGGACAGACTAAACTGAATTGATTTGGTAACCTAGTACAATGATATAATTTAAGTTATTGTATGTTATATTGTATTATTTCATATCTATGTTCAAATGGAAAATATCTTTGATATTTTTATATGCAGCCAATAAATAATGTAAACATATATCATAACGTGAAAATGTAGGGGAAAATGTGAATGAGGATGTTTGTGGATTAGGATTTTAAATCATATTTTTAAAGCAATAAGTACAGTAAAAACTAAGAGTCAATTTGAATTGAATTGAAAATTAAATACAAAAAAAATCTTATACTTTATGAACTTTAAAATAATCTGAGAAAACATCTAAATAATTCTCAAAACTTTTCATTAAAATGTTTCATTTCTTTGCTTTTCTTTATATATTTTTTTATCAGATTTCCGTTTATGAAACGTGTTCATTGCCTGAAACAAGTATCCCTCCATGTCATCAGTGATGGACTCTTCCTGTCTGTTTGAATGCAGGTGTCTCCTCTGCATCCTTGTTGCACTCCAAGTCGCTGCGGGGCCACAGAGACTGCTTTGAGAAATGCCACCTGATCGCCAATCAGAAGCTGTCCCATTCCAAGGTGTCCAGAAGCGCCTATGAGGGCATGAAGCTGGCCCTCAGCCAGAAACTGACCAGCATCATCCAGTTTGCCCAGAATAAAGACTCGCTCTCCTCCAACGGCTGCGGCAGACGGGGGGCCAAGCTCCTCTGTTACAGCCAGCAGGGCGAGCGCAAGCTGCTGCCGCAGTCTGACGCTCAGGTGCCGCGCTACGCCCCCTGCTGGGACAGGGCCAAAGAAACGGGCCTGGAGAGACAAACGGCCGAGGAGGTGGATCTCCTGCGTGCGTCTCAAAGCGAAGGTTGGAGCAGAGACGGAAGGAAGGATGGACACGGCTGGACGCAGCCTTCAGGACAGAGGCAGCAGAGACGCCAGGGCCACAGCAGAGAAGAACGTAAGGAAAATCAGTCGAAACCTTTTATACTTTCTGCTCATTAGACTAAAGAGGTGTAGATTTTCTCTTCCACTCAGTCAAAGTAGAAAGTTTAGAGAAAGAAATACAGGTATTCTCCTTTTGTCTCATACAGAACATTCTCTGCTTAACGTCTTAACTCTGAAGGCTGAATTATACTCAGAATCCAGGTCGTCTGTGTGTGTCGCAGTGAACGCAGATATGCCCCGCCCCTTCTGCAGACACTCTGCTGCACCTCTCCAAAACTATAGGTGAATGTAGACAGTAGGCCTCCGATTGGTCAATTCTACATCCGCTCTACACTTTGCATATTTCTTCTTTGGTACCTTACCAACTTGTTTTGTTTGTATGACCGCCATTGTGGAAAACCACGTGAAGATGGACCAGCTAGAAGATCAAGCTGCGCGAAAACCAGTGTTAATTTCTTCAGCTTTTTTAAATTTAGTCTTAGTCATATTTAGTCATTGCCTTCCCAATTTAGTCTTAGTCTAAATGATGAAAATCTATTTTAGTCTTAGTCAAATTTGAGTCATTTTAGTCAACACTGTAAATAGTAAAATTTCTCCACAGACCGATTCTCTTTTTAAATATATCCCACTGCACACATTGAAACTTTTGTCAGCTTGTTTCATCATATCCACAAAGTCTTTATCCTGAATAGGCCTTGCAGGCAGGCCAGAACGCCCCATCCACTTTTCCATGGAGTTCTCCAGGGCTTTCTGCTCTTTGGTGTCAGGGTTGTACGGTGGGGGGGGCTCCCAACATCTCTGCAAACAGACTTCCTGTCCTTCCCCAATGTCTGACTTGGCTGTGGTGTCAGTCATTATCATGCAAGTTGTTTTGTTTTCCTTCGCGTTGTACACGAAATGGCTCCATACGTTCAGGCGTTGTTTTCGCCCAGCTCCTTCAACAAACTGTACACCAGTATCTGAGCCCGACGCCATGACTGGGTAGTTGAGCAAGCCACGTTTAGGTACTACCAGTGACCAGCATAAGCCCTCTGCTACTACTGAGTGAGCGGCGCAAGGCACTGTGGGACAGGCGCCGTGTAGGGACAAACAGGGCAACGACGCATAATCTTCTATGACGTTAAAGAAACACTTATATTAACAATTACAAATTAATTATAAACAATAACATTTTTTTATGTCCATTCGTCCATGGCTTGTATATTTCGTCTGGTCTTGGTGTCGTTGACGGAAATAATTTTTTTGTCTTGTCATATTTTTATTTTTTGGAAACAATTTTTGTGCGCCATCGTCTCGTCATCGTCAGGGGAAAAAGGGGCGTTAAAGAAATATTTGCGTCATCATCCTGGTTGGCGAGAACGCTGGGACCCTTTTTCCTCCTGGATCCCCGCTCTTTTTCGCCCTCATGTCCCTCCATTGTCGCACAAACTTGCCCCCACTTCCTCGCCGCCTCGGCCGTATCTAGACCCACAGCTAGTTCCTGATTGTCCCTCTTGCGTTGTGGCGTGGAATAACATAGCGCAGACCACGCTTCGATATTGGGCATAAATCAAAAATATCTGTGACAAGCTCACTGCGACACACTGCGGGGAGTATAACCAGCCCTTTACATCACCAGAGTTGTAGCAGAAGGTGCTGATTTAACTCTAATGCCATGAATGGCGACAGATTCTGTAGATCGGTCTGATAGTTTCTAACCCTCTATACGGCGTTTCTCTCCTAGTGACTAAGATGAACACGGATGAGCTCCATCAGCTGAACGGACGACTGCTGAAGCAGATTGAAAGTAAGTTTTGTTTCTTAGAAATAGGATCAGATTCTCCCGGATAAATCTTAACCTCCTGTGTCGATGACTTCCCGCCTCCATAGAGGTCTTCGAGGAGCTGACAGCTGCTGTGCAGGAGAAGGACGCCCTGGCGTCAGAGCTGCATGTGCGTCACATCGCCATTGAGCAGCTCTTTAAGAACTGTGCCAAACTGCCCTGGCTGCACATCAGCAGGGCCAGCGTGAAGGCCAGCAGCAGCAACGGCGCCGCCGCCGTGGAATGAGGAGCCGGAGGACGGCAGCTGGCCGAAGGTGAAGAAATGGTCTGCTGCAGCGCGCAGGAGGCTGAAAGCATCTGGATCCTGTTAGACTTTTGCACAGCGGGGCCGTTGGGTCCCGCATAGCATCAAGGGCTCGCTTCAGTTAGTGGTTCCACTGATGTGAGGTTACCGGCGGGCGTCACATGAGTTCCTGCTCTGGTTATGACTCTCTGATTACCCAGGGTTTAAAAAGACCACGGCCTTAGGATGGAGGAGTTTTAATGAGCTGCACAAAAAACAGACTTCAGTGGTGAATTTTATTCTTTATCGTCCTCAATTATTCAGTTTTATATTTCAATACAGTTTTTACTTTTCTAGAATGAGGTTTCTGATTATTTCTCACTTCTTTAAAGGTTAAAGATTTCAGTCAGTATTTAGCTGATAATAAAAGAAAACTCTTCTCCTTCAGTCAAACGTCCCCTGGATGAACACTAATGCTCGAAATTCCCTGAAATGGTTTGAAATGAGCCCGATGTTTGCTGGAAACTGGTCTAAAATGTTTGCTAAACATTTTAAAGGACTGGAACTTAGTACTAAAAGCCTCTAGGGGGGGAATTTTGTTCCACTATTTATGTTGGAAAGGGACACAGTTTGTAAATGGGGGGAAAAAAAGCAACCCAGAAACAAAACATTGAAAAACCTCTTGTCATTAAAAAATGTCTTTAATTTAGCTTTAGCAGATTTTATTATTTTTATTTTTCTGAAGTTTTATCAACAGAGCAAAATTCAGATTAAGTTTTACAGAGCCTGCCCTTAGGTGGGAAAATAACCTGATCTGTAAAATTTAAATCTGATAAATTTGATAAAAGTTGAAAATGTTAGGTTAAAAAAAAGGTATTACATAAAAAAAAAAGAAAGAAAATAAAGAACTTTCAAAACTTTTTTTTATTAAGAAATGTTTGAAATTTCAACAATAATGGACCAAAATTCTCTCCATAGACTTCCCTCACCTCCTCCATCTTGGATCTGTAAACAGACCATCGCACATTTCCTCTGACTTAAATATATTAAAGAATCATGATATCTACATATATGTAGATATTTATATGGTCACACTTAATTATGACCATATAAATGGTCATAAATTAGTGTCTCTTCTCTAAAAGCTTTATTTTAAACCATATTTCCATCATGAACCTGGTCCCTGTTCCGTTCAGCTGACTATTTTACTCCTGGATGGAGATGGATTAAGGGTGACCTCTGACCTCCTGCTGAGAAACCTGCTTCATTTAAGCCAAACACCTACAGGTCCTCACAGTTAACAGTGATTAAACTAAAATAAGCTCCTCCTGTTGGGGTTTGAATCGTAGCGTCGGTGTAGAACCTCCCACGACAGGCGGCTCTATTTCCTACCAAAGAAAACTGGACAAAAAGCTGCAAAGGTTGGATTTGGCGTCTGATACAAAAGGTCATGGATGGAGCGGCTGTGGGCGGAACCTAAAACTTTAGCTGAAAGATAATCTGAAAAAAAAAAGAAATCAAACTGCTGCAGAGTCAGTTTTACTTTAGTGAGTTTTCATTGAGAAACGGCTTGTTGGCTCATCACCCTGTTGCCTAAGAAGTGTTATTTTAACCCCCTTCTTTGTAAAATCTATCATTTCTGGTGGGATTTCATTTGATTTGTGGTAAAGCTGTCGACACTTCTTGGTTCCTGTCAGATCAAGAACACATGAGAGGGAAATCCATTCGTTAAACCAAAGTTTGTTATCCTTAAACCAGAATGAGCCCATGTTAAACCCCCCCAGCTGAAGGTTGCTTAGGGCTCACCTTATTGATAACGAGTTTCCCTCCCTGCTGTTTCAGCGTGTCTACATAGCAATACAAACATGGCGTTTGGTCTGCAGTGCCTGTAGATGTCCCTAATGTTTAATCAAAGGAACTTTATGCAAGACGCATCTAAACGAAAAATCAAAAGGCCTTATTGGGAAAGATGATGGTTGGACTTTTCCTCCCAGGTGGTTTAGAGTTTTCTAAGCTGGTATAAAGCAAACTTAGAAAAAATGCAGCATTTCTGCGTTGGGCTCTCTTTGTAAGAGAATAGATGTTTTTTACCCTTTTTAGGGTCTAAAGTTATGGTTATAAACTTGGTTTTGAACTTTTTCTTATGGTTTTATTTGGACATGTAGCCTGCCTGAGTGTGTTTATTAAAGCAAATATTTAGTCCTTTCATTTTTAGTTGAGTATCTGTTTTCGTGGATGTTTTTGGACCTATCTTCGCCGGGAGAACCAGTCCGTTTCTTTTCAATCGGATTTGAGTTACACTTCTACATTAGTTGTAGCCTGACCGTACATTTCTTTACATTTTTTCCATTGATGCATTTTTTAAATTATATTTATTGTGTGGAAATATTATGTTTGAATTGTGTAGACAAATCTTTTTCAATAAAATAAAAATACAGGTATTTTTTACAGAATCTGGTGTAAAGTGTTTTTTTTTCTCTCTAAATGCCATTTTCAAATAAGGGATTTAAATATAAAATATGGTACAGTGCCTTTATAAACGTATTTATATTTTACTGTTACACTTAGTTTAATTCTACACTTTGCTCTTCTAGTCCAGTGTTTTTGTCTGTTTTCCTACCAGTTTTACACATAAAGGCTGAAATATGTGTCAGTTCTTTTCTACTAATTACCTGATTATTAGATTTAATCTAGAGCCTCTGAATATTGATCCATTCTTGCATCAGACAACTGATAAATACGCTTTATTCCATATATCTATTCCAAATCCGCTCTTGCTGCATGGAGTTTGCATGTTCTCCAGGTACTCCAGCTTTCTCCCACAGTCCAAAAACATGACTGTTAGGTTACTTGGTTTTCTAAATTCTCCTCAGGTGTGAGTGTGTGCGTAAATGGTTGTTTGTCTCTGTGTTGCCCTGACATGGACTGGCGACCTGTCCAGGGTGGACCCCGCCTCTCGCCTTTTGACAGTTAGAGATAGGCACCAGCACCCCTCGCGAGAAAATGGATGGGATGCAGTTTTCCCTCCAGGAGAATTGGAAAGCAGTCGTTGCTATGGCAACACCGTGGCGCCCCATGTACACGGCTTTAGCTCTGTGGCACAGGTTGGCATGAAATCAAGCCTTTGCCCCTTTCTTAAAAATAAACTTATACAGTTGAATAAAACAATTAGTGAATGTCGCCCATAATCCCTTTATCGAGCAGGGACTATTTAATGGAGTAACTGACCTTTGGACAGATTGACTGGTGACTTGTCCAGGGTGTAACCCGCCTTTTATGCATGGGCTGCCTTAGACCCACCATGACCCTGAACATGAAGCAGGAGAAAATGGACAGACTCTCCCCCCATAAAACATAAAAACCTTTTTTTAAAAGAGTAGGAATTATTTATTAGCCTTCTTTTTTGTTGTGAATAAATGATTGTGGTATTTTTGTTGTCAGTCTTTGTTTAATATACCTACTTTAAAATCTCAAAGTAGAATATTCCACCTAATGGTGTCTGCTATCACCCTGTGGTTTAGAGAGGGACATCTTGCTCCAGAGGTGTGTGAATTCCATTCAATTCAGTGTATTTATTCAGTACCAATTGAACCCATGTCATGGCACTTTAGAGCGGCAATTTAATCAGATCAAACAGTCAGATTAATTTTAAGTTTTCTATCTAAGGAAAAAAAGCCGGTTGCATCAACACATTGACTATGACAATACCTCACACCAAAGCATGCTTGTAGCAACAGGGGGAAGGAAAACTCCCTTTTAACAGGAAGTAACCTCCAGCAGAACCAAACGAGGCTCAGTGTGAGCGGCCATCTGCTGAGGCCGACTCTGAAGATGACAAAGAAAAAGAAGCAGAGATACAAAAGGCAACTGTTAACTAGCTCCACAGGCGGCCCTGTCCAGGAAACAAACAGCCAGGCAGACGAGCTCTGAGCCAGCCCCCATGTCAGAGGATGAAGAGAGCACATACATTTAAGGGTTGAACTAAAAAAAATACTGCAGAACGGGAAAACAGAGAATTTAACAAGGCAGAATGATGAAAAGGGGTCCCCATGTCCTCCAGCAGTCTAAGCCTATAGCAGCATAGCTATAGAGATAGCTCAGGATAACCTGAGCTACTCTACCTAAAAGCTTCATCAAAAAGGAAATGTAAAGCCATAAATGTTTTTCCTTATGTAAAGAAAAAGAAAACAAAGCGGTAAGAGTGTCTAAGATTGCTTATCAGAGCTGATTAAACTAGCTGGAGAGGCCATTTTGTCCTCTTTTGAAGTTAATTGCAGATGTTAAGTGGAAATGAAACGGTAAACTGAACTAATTTAATTAACAAGATTTTGTCTGACTATCACCCACAATCACTTTACAAGTATGAAAAATACATATGTATAAAACAAAGAAGCAAGCCTTTATAATTTTTGGGATGGGTGCCACCATCTAAGTGGTGACATCACAAGGTTGGTTCTGTAGTTTCCAGTTGAATACATTTGTAATACCAACTATACCTCACAACCATAAAACACGTTGGCATGATGAAGCCGAAAGGCCACTTGAGCGTCCAAATCCCTCTGATCTAGATTGCTTATTCACTGTGTGAGTCAAGGTGTGGGAAGGAGAGAAGAGGCAGATGTGGAAATTATTTGAAGCAGAAGACTTTTGAGTCTGGCAAGCTAGCGGTTCATCGTACGAACAGACTAAAGCTTCAAGCTGCTCCGAGTGTCTTTAATGTCACTGCCTTTAAGCTGGGCTCTACTGGTCAGCAGGTCAGCTGCATCAATTAGACATAATGACAGGGTGTGAAAAAGTAGCACGTTTTCAAGGAGTGACATACTGAACATTTTAAATGCATAAAATTCTAGGAAATTTTTTTTTAGATGAGTGTCTTGTTTGAGAACTTCTATTTCAGTTTGGTAAATATCTAACTTTAATTTTTAAAACCATTAAATAATGAAAAGGGGGGGTTCCTCCTTTTTTACCATGTCTAATATACAGGGTGTGTTTGGGAATCATAACAATCATGATTCAGTGATGATCGCAGCTATTTTCCAAACTCACACAAAGCAAGTGGTTTTTATAAGGGATTTTTTTTAATCTTCCCTTTATTTTAAAACAAATGCTTAGAAAATAAGTCATAGATAACTAATGAGTGTTTTTTTTTGCACAACTCTGTTTGTAATCAAATACTGCCCCCTGCAGTCATATTAACGGAAGAGGATTAGGGCCACTGAAAAAATAAAAAAGTGAACTGATTTTTAAATATTATTGAATCTCAGAATTCTGACTTTAATCTCAGAATTCTGACTTTAATGTCAGAGAAATGTCAATTCTGACTTTAATGTCAGAATTTTGGATCTTGTAGATGGGCACCATGAAGGCAGAGATGTGAGTTGTTTGGGAGGGCCAGTAACACACTGGTGGAAAAGGTGACTTTTTAAGTGCCAGAGGGGTCCCCGATGATGCTATTTCATTCATTGAAATGCAGAAGGTGATTAAAACAAGAGAGGTTTTTATGTCTGCTTTAGTCTCTAAAACAGACATGGCTACTGCATGATGCTAACATGTTTGTTAGCTGTCAGAATTCAGTCAGAATTCTCAGATTAAAGTCAGAATTATTAGATTAAAGTCAGAATTATGAGGAAAAAAAGTCAGAATTATGAGATTAAAGTAATAATTCTGAGATTAAAGTCGGAATTATGAGAAAAAAGTCAGAATTCTCAGATTAAAGTCAGAATTATGATATCAGAGTCAGAATTATGAGGGAAAAAAGTCAGAATTCTGAGAAAAAAGTCAGAATTTTGAATTCTTTCTCAAATTATACTGACATAAAATCTTTTAATCAGTTATCCTTTCTTATTTTTTCAGTGGCCCTAATCTGTACAGACCTCCTTTAGTGGCGCTACCATCTTCTGTTGATCAGCCTGAGTACTGAAACCCTGTGCAATAAACTGATAAAGAAGGTTATCCTTGGGACAACTTTATAGAATCATTTGAGATTATTCCTGTATAAAATACTCTTCTTAAAATGATGAAAATTAATCTGAGCATCCCCCCATCAGTTGTTCCTACAGCTTCAAGACTTTCTTGAGTATATACTTAATCTATAAAGAGCTTTAAAACAGCCTCAGCTGAACTAAAGCTGTGATTATAGTGAAAATGTAGTTTTTTCCACTGTAGTGTTGTAGTAAGCACAAACCAGGATTAACAACTCTTACAAAAAAAAAAATCTGTAAAACACAGGTAACTGTTTTTTTCTTCCTTTTTCTTATTGATTTTTACATTGTAATAAAAAGTTGGGCAGGATACCAACAGGTTTCTGGGGATAAACACAAACAAAACACCAAACTACGAAACAAAGCAAGAAATGATGCTAAAATGATCAAACACTTTTCAGTAATACCCTTTTATACTAAAATCAAGGCTATCTTTACATTTAATAGTTAATGAACATCTCTTCTCGCGTTTGTCTACATTACAGTGGTGAGAGCAACTCCCATTCTAACAAATATGAGTCATAAAAGTAATTTGACTCAACATTTGATTGGCAGATATTCGACCAATAAACGGGAAGAATATATTGTTTTTAACCAATGAAAAACATGTATGGGCGGGGTTAAAGTTCTATTCGGCTGAGTAATGAAGCTTTTCTGAAGCCTCATTCACTTCCATTCATTTCTAGCTCACGCTGCGCGGGTCGTTTGTGCTAAAACAGGTAACCACCGTTTACATGTTCTGTTGTCTCCTATCGAGTATATAACCGTTAATATTACAGCGTTGTAACTGTTTTATGAAGTTATTGATTTTGACATTGTAGCCGTAGCTATTTGTTTAAGTTGTTAGCAAGTTATGAATGCTAGCTAACGTGGCGTGGCGATTATTTAGCTAAAGGTTAGTCATTTGTATTAAGTTAAGAAAGTATATATTTTATGAATATGCACAACTAAGTTTGAATTATTGTTAAAACAGTGATACCAAAATGTATTTCTTTTTTTTAACCGTTTTGGACGCTAGCTAGAGCCGTTAGCTTTAGCTAACACCAGCTAGCTTTGTTATGGAGCGTGCTGTGCGGGAACCAACGGAACTTCTGCGTCACAGCCCGCCTTTCCAGGACCCGTTAGATCAACAGATCGCTGAACCAGACAGACTTTATCCCATTTCAACAAAGAAGTCGTTGATTTAAATTACACCAGCATCCCTTATCATTCAGGAGGAAAGTCCTTAATCGGGAATATTAGCAGCAGTGTCGTACGTGGAAAAACTAAACAGAGTAATGGACGCCCGCTGTGTGTGTGTTTGGACACAAAGTGAGGCTCATCCTGTAGCTGGACTTCAAGGGTGTAACTTAGTGATGAAGGTTGGTGAGGACTCTAAGGGTGGAGGCTGATGGAGCTACACTTACTCCACCTGAATGATTTTATTAGGTTTTTATATTTTCAAAAAAATGAGCTTAAACATCTATTTATTGATACCCTCCTATTGTTAAGGACACAAGAGATCCATAACACACTGATATTTATAGATAGTTAGAGAGATGCCTTATATATATATATATATATATATATATATATATATA
>NW_015150908.1:633583-651204 GCF_000732505.1 Cyprinodon variegatus | reverse complement strand
AGTGGAATAAAAATGCAGGGGAAGTCTAATCATCCAAAACTTTCACGACCCCCATAAAGTACCTATGTGGACCTTTTGGGGGCATGGAACCCCTGTTAAAGACCTCCACATCAATATATATAAAAAAAAAAAAATTAATAAAAGCCTATTCCGATGCCAAAATCGATATATCATGCATCCCTTGAAATACTATTTCAATTCCATCTAGAAATTTTTTTTGATATGCTGCATTTTAAATATAGCATAGCATATTCTTTTCTTTTACACTTTCCGGGAAACTTGGAGATATATTTTACTGCATGTTGCATATCCCAGTAAATCTGTTTCCCCTTTAAATCTGCAGCTCTCACTACTTCTCTCTGTGCTCTGTTTAAAAAGATTTATGAACCTCCTGATTAATGTAATGGTGCCGAAAACAGAATTTAAAGAACTGTAGAAGCTCTGCAGTCTGATTCTGTCTGTACAATAAGAAAATGTGTTCATTTTAACGTGTAACTGGGAGCCATGGTCCTCTGACTTCAGAAGGACACATTTAAACTATATTTTCCTCAAGCTTCTTGCATTATAATACTAACTTGTATAAACTTACACATTTTTGCGTTTCTTGTGGAAAAAGCTCAGTATGTCTAACGAACAGATTTTCCGGAGGCATCTCTAATTTTTTATTTTTATTTTTTTACTTAAACGTGAAAGTAGCTGCTGATTAATTTTCAGTGAGTGCAGCTGTGTGTCTCTCCTCCTCCACTTGGTGACTCTGTACATCGCTGAAAAAGAACTGCATCAAATGTCTCAAAGCGACATATCCGATGATGTTAGGCGGAAAGGCGGGGCACAGGAGCAGCGGGGGAGAGGGAAAAAGTACATAAAAGAAGAAAAAAAAGATAGCCGCACCTAACCTCTGTTACCTTTGGCTAAAGAAACTGAGCGGAAAGGGAGGATAAAAAGCGAAAATGATTGGTGGGACATGTCCACACCAGTTCTTCAGAAAGTTACGTCTGTGCTGTGCTTCAATGTTTAATAAACTTAAAGTGAAATACATTAAAAATGAGGAAATTATATCGTTTTATTAACGGTACAATTTCAGGTAATTATCCAGTAAACATAATGGACATATGACAACCAGTAGATACTGAGCAGTCAAGGTGAAGTTAACAATCTTTTCAGAAACTGTATTAATTAAAATAATGTTTTATAGTAAAACTCTTTTCTTTTTAAACTTTGATTTTCCCATTAAGATTGCGAAGTAAATTACTCATTTTAGCCTTTCTAATGAGCTGAACCAGGATTTTACATGCATCCTGATTCGTCAACATTTTCACTTTACTGTTATAACAATAACGAGCACCACTTTTATTAAACTCACAATGGAGATCTTAGAATGGGCAAGAAGCATTTGTAAATATATGGAAATGTTGCATGTTGATGTGTTTTCTTGCCTGTATATAACACTGACAGCGGTTCGTTTGATTACATCGTCCCTTTAACTTATTTCTAACATAGACACTGCTGAATTAAAAAAAGGAAAATCTGATTATTTTTATTGGGCGTGTCCACATAGCTCCTATAAAGTGTGATTTAAACACATGCTGGTCACTGCTATTTACTCTATTTTTGTAGACTAGTAATCTGTCTAGACCTGAAAGTTATGCCCCAAACCTCTATCACAATATTTGTCTTAATTTTGGCTTATGCAATATGATTTCACCAAAATAAAAACATCAGAAACGTTGCCAATAAACAGATTTAGCAACTGTGTGGTTCCGTCTAACCATTGTGGATGTTGTTCGATGTTCAGTTTTCTTCCAGAAGCTCATGGTTCGTAATGATCAGACGTAAAACATGATGCGAGAGATAGCAGCGGTGGTTTTCTTTCTGAAGAGGCTCGTGAAGAAAGGAGAGAAGCTGGAATCCGACCAGGTGGAGCTGTTTGTCGAGAGGCTGGCTGTTGCTCTACAGGAGAAGTTCAAAGGTCACTGGTACCCAGAAAGCCCCAGCAGAGGACAGGCCTACAGGTACAGATGATTTGGAAAAGCACTGCGTAACAAATAGAAGCTAACATTTTCAGGTCATTAATCTGAAACATCCCCTTTATGTTGGTGTTTTAGGTGCATCAGAATAAACAGGTTCCACAGGCAGGATCCAGATCTCCTTCGGGCCTGCCAGGAGAGCGGAGTAAAGTATGGGGACCTGGGGCTGCCCCGGGAGCTCACGTTGTGGGTGGACCCTGGAGAGGTTTGTTGCAGGTGAGTCCAGGTCATTTTTCAGGGCCAGGTTAGTTGGATGATGTTAGTTAATGTGGTAGAATTTTTTGTTATTTGTATATATGTTTTGGGAACTACCAAGTACAACAGATGAAATGAATAATATAACCCAGATATTTTCTCTCCCTGCTCATATTTCAGTCCCTCTTTCATTGTCTGATTTAAATTCTCGTTATTAAACTTAACCAATTACTTAATAAAGATCACACTTTTGATTAACCCTTATTGACTAGGCAGCATGTTTTATCATCCTATTAAAACCTCCCCCCTTTCTATCAGCCATACTCCCCTGCCTGGCCAAAATCATTGGTTTACTTTTCTTCTTTTGTGAAAACAAAACAGATCAAAGAACGTTTTATGTTTAAAGAGTTTTCTAATGATGCTTTCATCTGTTTCCCAAACCGAGACCTGCAGCACACTTCGTAGCTCGCGCTTATACTTTATAAGGTTTTATTTTTACTTTTTTCACCTTGCATGGGGTTTCCATTGGTCTCCGAGTTGAGCTGGATGTAGGTCACTGCTAAGTTTTCGTATAGTCCATCTTGAATATAAAGCTTTGATATTCTCTGGGTCCCCCGTTTAACATCTGACGTTACGTCCACAGAATAGCGCGGAAACTTTCTACTTGGAAGTAAATTCAAGAAAAAGGGCTCAGTCAGTCTGCTCACCAAAGGATATTGTAGTCTTAGATGGTAAAATACATAATAAACAAACCTGGGTACAGCGCCTAGCAAGAACCACCATCTCAGCAAGGATCAGATCAGTCAAAACAAGATGAATCAATTAAAAAATCTCAATGTCACAGAACAGCTTCCTGTCTGTGATGAAAAGCTCTTATTTATTTAAGCTCTTACTTAAGAGCTGCACTCAGCTCTTCTACTCTAACTTAAAGCTAATGAGCATCAGGCTTTCTGCGCTGTCGTACAAAGCTCTCTTTTTCTCATTCATCAGATGCTGTTTGGAAACAGCTTCTAAGGGTACCGGTCACCCAAAACGAGAAGGTTTGCTTACGCGTTCATTCTGTAGCTAAAACTTTAGAGTTAAAGCTTAGCAGCTGGGCTGGACATCATCCCTCTTTCTGTTCAGCTCGCCAGTTTCAGAAACGTCAGTTGGTAACAAACACTGTCGTCATTTCCTTTCCAATTGAGTTCCGTCCCAGTGTTCACGGGGATGGACGTCTGTGTCTTCGGCCGGCGTAGAGCTAACAGAACTGGCAGCGTTGCGAAGCAAGGGCTCAAACATGTACAAATTCTGACCGTTGATATATGATTGGCCAGACTTATGTGTTCAGGATGACTTATAACTAACTGGCCTGCATAAGAACGAAAAACAACACAGATTTTAAGACAGGATTTGTTTTAAAATAGAACTTTTCTAACTTTTGGGACAATATGGACTGATAAAGAGTACATTTATATACATGGTAAAGCCAGAATGATTTAAAACTTAAATATGATTTCCCTACAACTTTAAAAAAAACAAAAAAAAAAACAGAGAGTTGCGTAACTCTACAGCGACACGGACGTTTATGATCAATACAGTTAGTGTTGCTAATGGCCTTCAGTTAGTAAACACCTTAACTGGTAGATTTCCAGAACATTCCAGACATTTTTCCATAATGCGTTAAAATAGGAGTGTCAGTTCAGCCTTACATCATTAAACAGATGCTCTGGAATCACTCTTTCTCTGCTTCTTCTTCGCCAAGCTGTTTGCAGTGAATGTTTTCCTTATTTTGTCCTCCTGTCAGATACGGAGAGCACAACCCCTGCTTCTCAGTGGCCACCTTCAGCAGCGATGATGAGGATGATAAAGACGTTGCTAAGAAGGTGACCAGTGCTCTGGAGAGGGTGACGTCTGACTACCACTCGGGTTCTTCTTCTGATGAGGAAAGCACGCGTAGTTCCCCCCTCACTGTCCCCAAAAGCAGCGGGAGCCACCAGGTAGGGCCCTTCATGGAAGCACCCGGTTTAAACCAGTTTAGAGTCTGAATACGTCGGTTGGTCAAATTAAGACGATTCGCTGAAATAATTCATTCTTTTTTTAAATCTCTTGTTGTGTGTGTGTTCTGATTTTGGTTTAAAATGGCTGATCTTATGCAGTTGGAATGAAAAATAATAGGCTGGCCTTTTTTAATGGAATTAATAAAGTCTCTTCTGGTTTCAGACCATGAATCCCGGAGCTCCTT
This sequence comes from Cyprinodon variegatus, assembly GCF_000732505.1. NCBI lineage: Eukaryota > Metazoa > Chordata > Actinopteri > Cyprinodontiformes > Cyprinodontidae > Cyprinodon > Cyprinodon variegatus. The sequence goes on along the minus strand of NW_015150908.1, from coordinate 646,758 downwards.
CCTGGCATCCCAGAGAGACGACGTCAGGGAAAGGTCTCATCCTTCCAAGGCCTCACTACGGCTACCGGCCCCGGGGCAGGGCCCCCCACTCCTTTAGGAGCAACGTTTGGGTCCCTCCTGTCTACAGAGCGGGCCCCGAGTACTGGGACACAGAGCCATACATGGCACATAGTTACAGTTAGGGACCTCGGTGCTTGTTGTTCACACTGGACATTAAACCTAGAAAAACTTTGACTGACCTTTTTTTTTTTTAAACATGAATTTTTATAACGTCAATATTGTTTTTTTCAGTCTTTTGCACTTTAGATTGTTTTGTTATAGTTGGAATGAATCACTTGTATGAAATTAGGTAGAGAAATTGGAATACTACATGTGTAATTTTGAAGTACTGTATTTTTACTACAGCTTAATGTCCTTTGTGATGAAATGTTTTATTTATTAAGCACAAATTTTCAGATGTATAGGCTTAATATTATAAACTTTTATTAAACATTTCCAAGCATTGCATAATCTTGTGTTTTTCTATCAGTCCTATTCCTGGACACCCCTAATGAGACCCTCGTCTTCATACAGTGAGAATCCCTGCATAATGTGTAGCTTTGTCCAGCTGCTTAAAGACAGAAACAGCCAGGCAGGGGTTAAACATGTAAAATTACTTGTAACAAAAAAAAAATTACATACCTAAAATCTTATGGGTTTTTTTTTTTATGCATAAACTGATGCTGGATGCCCCTAAAATATCTCTAAGTGTGTTTATCTCTGTGAGAAGGTGCCAAGTTCTGGTAAAATTAATTCAACATGATAGTTTTTTCACTGGAAAAACGTTCTAGAAATAAGTAAAAAAAATATCTTAAATTATGTGTATTTATCACTAATCTGAGTAGATAAATCAGAGTTTGCCAATGGAATTATATAGAGAATATGCAGTTGAAATAAGACAATGCAATCTTATTTTAAGTGTACATTTTCTTTTTACATAATGAAAACAATGTGAAGTCAATGTATACAAAAAGATACATTAACAAAAAAAAGATCAGATACGGCAAACCAAGCGTGACGTCTTGGCATGGCTGCTGAATCCACCTATCAGCCGATACATGAAAAAGCGCTAATATCAGCCGGCCAATGTATCGGTCTATCACTAATTGGTATTTATGAAAACCTGTCAGCAGAGGGAACCAGGAAGCACTAAAAAATGTCTCTATTTAAAGGACTCCAGTAGATCATATCTAACCCACAAACCATTGTCTTCCAAATAGTCATAAAACACGTTTGAAATATTCATCTCCATGCAGGAACTTTCCGAAACCTGTTATTAAAGCACTTATCAATAGGATGTCAGAAGATGCAAGAATTAAAAATAGCATCTAATTTATCTGTCAGCTGGACTCTTTGCTGAAGGCTTCAGATGTTTGATGTTTAACAGAATGATAAAATGTCTGAGTAGAAAGTGAACCTCGCTCACCCTGGGGTTACATGACGGGTCTGACCGGTCGGAGCAGTTTAAAGCATCAGGATGTCGCAGTGATCTGGTGTTTCATGAGTAAACAGCATGAGGGAGTGAGAGATAACAGGAACAAATGAAATGACAGGACATATTGATACCGAATATTACCGAAAGATAAATGCAGAGAAAACGTGAGATCAATCTGAGGGGAACTTTTATCTTTAATAGCATTTTATGATGGTAATCTACAGCAGCAGTAATAGACGTTATATTAACTATGACCTTAAATTAAAGTAATCATCTTCTTTCTCTGTAAAATGATAGGGAAAGCATTTCTACTCAAGCAAAAAAAAAAGTATCCAACAAATTACTAGAGAAAATAAAAAAAGTATTTAGTAAGAAGGTTCCTGTAGTACTGAGTAACTTGGATCATAAATTCTGATTTAATGTTTAGAAATAATACAAAACAGACTGACAGGTTGTACAAGTTCTAGTATTAGAACTAGGAAATTAAAAAATCTAGTATTAGATTAAAATACATGAAAAATAAAAACATCACTATACAACAATTAATGCAGAACAATTTAGTATATATATTAGTATATATTATATTAGTATATATATACATATATATATACATATATATATATATATATATATATATATATATATATATATATATATATATATATATATAAAAACCTCTAAACAACAAAGCACCCATGATAAACAATCGTGTTTGTAGAGACTGTCATTACCCTTTTTGACCAGTAGATGGCGACGCTGAGCTTTGTAGCCTTTCGGTGTCACGTGACCGCCCGGGGCGCGCTCCGCTGTGCACCTGCACGCAGCAGGAGGAGGAGGAGGAGGAGGAGGGGGAGTGGAGTTTGGATGCTTCGGTGGAGCAGAGCGGGGCTGACCGTCTATAGTCGGTATCGGTTACAACTTCTTTCACCAAGTTTCTCCGGCGAACTGTTGGGATATCTAAAAAGGAAAAAAAGATGGAGTCCTCCAAATTCCGGCTTGCTTTTCTACTGCTGAGCTTCTTTCCAGGTAAGTTTCCATCCGAAACTGAGCGACTTTGAGGAATTTCTCATTTCAAACGGCAGCAGCGGCCAGCCAGCCTTTAGCCACCGACGGTTCAACTCTCCTCAGCGAGTTTCCCAGCGAATAACTTTAAGTGTTTTTAATTACTTACCTAGTTGGTAAATAATGGTAACCGCGTTTCCTGTTAATTTGAATTAATTAAATGGCTCCGAGGGGAGAAACTGCGAGTCCAGGGACGTTTAGTGAGCTAGCAAGGAAGGACACGGTGCTATGAAGAATAAAACAACTGCTTCAAAGTTAGTTTATTACACTGCCGAAAAACTAGGTCTGAAGAAGTCATTTTTCTTAAAATAAGTAAGAAAAACTCAAATGAGACACTTTGCCTATTTAACCAAACAATTTACATTTAAAATAAGAAAAAAACAATTATATTGTCTCATTTCGAGTGCATGTTATCTAATTATCTTATTTTAAGAGTAAAAAATTGGCAAATCATGTTATTTACCTTGTTAAAATTAAAGGTACATGCACTTAATTTTTTTTTTAGTGTAATGGATATCTTTAGTTTTTTTTTTTTAAAGAAAAAACTTGGATTAATTAAAAGTCACAAAGAAAATAGAAATAGATTTATTTAATTTTATTCTCTAAAGTAGATAACCAGCATTTGAAATGAGAAGGAATTTGATTATTAATTTAGTCTTAATTTGTTGGCTGCCTTCCATTATTGAAATCTATTGATTGATGGTAGTAGGGGGGAAACGCCATGGCTGTTTTATTTAATGTCAGAAATGTCTTTTGGTTTATCATACAAAAGCTTGATCCGCTTTTAAACCTGTGGCTGGAGGACTTCAAAGTGCTGTTTTTTTTAGTCTGCCATCTGCCAGCAGTTTTACCCCCCCCTCCTCTGTGTCTCTGCCCATTATCCAGCCTGAAATCCTGCCTTTCATATCAACTTAAATACACGTTTCCTCATGTTGGCAGATTTATTCCCCGGATGGTTTAAATGATTCAAGAGTAAGAAAGTCAGGATTTAAAACTTTAATCCAGTGTTTTTACCATAGACAGATTTGGATTGCTCTTAATGTTTTTTTAAGTGTATTGTTTTGTAAAACGTCTAATTTAGTTTTGTTAATGGTGAGATTTGTCAGTTTATAAAGTGGATATTTAATCAGAAAGACGTTTTTATCTTATCTTCCTTTTAATGTTTGACTCAACCGTCTTAATTGCTAAACAGACTTTATGGTAAAGTTAAGCAACATTACATCGGGTATTGTTTGTCTACAAAAGAGGAACAATTTCATTGTTGTATTGTTTTGAAAAATATTATGCAAAATCCAGTCTTCCCACCAAAAGTGAGCTTCAACGTGACTAAAGAGCAGATTAGACTTCTGCATCCGCACACATCAATTGTGGCTTGGGGCTGTTTGCCAATCAGTTTTGCTGGTTTACTTCTGCACCGTCGGTCTGGAATTTCTAGGACGCGCAGCAGTTTCCCGCCAAAACACAAGGGGGCGCCTATTTGAGAACTCGCAAGAACTTGTGTGGCTGGTCATGAGAACTTTGGCGGCACCGCTGGGAGTGTTTATCTTCCTAAACAACAATGGCGCATCTGCAAGATATCACGGTCACGGAGACGGATCTAGAGTTGCTAGACGTAGAAGAGGAACAGGTTCTCTTAAAGGAGTTGGCAAAAATACCGATTAACCTTTTGTCGTAGTTGTCCATTGTAATTGTTCCTCGGTTTTTAAAAATGGCGCACCTCGGCACCGAATCGAGAAGGACGAACACACAGACAGCCGGAAAGGCATACCAAGGACAAATCACAGCTGCTTTTTGTCTGCACGGGTTTGCGACCGTCCGATGTTTAGTAACAGTTTTTTTTATGCTTCAGAAGCATAAATTGGCATAAATTGGCCTTAATAATTCATAAAACAATACATCACAGATCTCTGGAGGATGTCCTATAATGTTTTACTAGTTTTTATTCCTGTTTTAATTCAAATTCTGTTTAGCAAGGTATAATGAGTACTGCATGGATCCCAGGTTGATGTGGTAAGTTTGAGTAGATAACTGGATGCTTCAAATTTAGGCGGAAGTTAATCACATTGTTTTTTTTTCCTAATGCCTGCTGATAAAAAAAAAAAAAAAGAATTGGCAGCCTTTTTTTTTGTTAAATACGACCGTCAAAATCTCTTCTCCCATTACTGGATTCTTCTATCTGGTTTCCAGCGTACATCTTTGATTGTAGAGACAATAAACAACAGGATAATATCTTTAATGTTTCATAAAGTTCATTGATTCTTTATTTTTAGACTCTGAACAAATCATTAGTCATTAGTGAGGGCGTGTCTTTTGTTTGCTGGAATTTAAACTGAAACTACCAAACCACTCCTCCCTCTGAGATGAATAGAGTGAAACATCAGCCACCCGCTTGTGTTTTGGCTTCAGTCACTGATGCATCATGGTACTTACTCAACTATCATTAGATGTTTTTTGTGTTTTTTTGCTGGGAAGCTGCAGAGCTTCTGAGAATAGATCTAAATTCCAGTGGCCAAAATGAAATGCAGGAGGGCATTGCTTTGGATCTTCTAGCTCATCTCTTTCTGCAAAGATCCAGGTTATTGTGTGCAACATGGTGTTGTGCTGAGTTCTGCCTTTGTCTCCGAATTCACATTGTTGTGTACACGCTAGTTTGGCCTCATTACCATCTTAATGGCACTGTGGTCTCGTTATTTGAGCTCTGTTCCACTTCGCCAGACAAGAACAGTAACTGTAGGACTTGTAGCATTCTTCTATCTGGGCTTGGAAATAAATGGTCTTGTGCAGAGCTCTCTTTATTGGCTGAACAAAAACTGGGATATTTCTGCTCTATTTTCCTTTCCCTATTCAGAAGAAACATGTTGACTAAAGGAATCTAGACAGAAATGAGGCAAAAGGAAGAAAGAAATGTTTAGAAACAACAGGAAATTGTCTTCCTTTCCCCCTATTTGCTTTATGTGCTGTATAAACAAGAGAAACAGATGTGTACTAAAGCAGAGGAGGACTTTTAGAAAACCAGAGATAATAAAATAAGTATAGCTTATTTCTTTAAAAATGTAAATATTTAAAGCAACACTGTGTAACCTATGACCCCAATGATTAGCTTAATTTGCATTATATTAAAACAATTTTCATGTCAGTAATCAGTACTTAGTACGTATCAATGCTCTTCTCAAAACCTAACCGTAACCTGAGAGGTTCGGATCTGTGGCTGAATGCCTTTAAAGTCGTAGGGAAGTCATATTTAAATTTCAAATCATTCTGGCTTAAACATGTATATAAATGTACTTTTTATCAGACCATATTGTCCCAAAAAGTTAGAAAATTTTCAACAACAAAAAAAAAAAAAAATCTTAATCTGTCTTAAAATCTGTGTTTTTTTCCCCCGTTATCTTATGCAGGCCAGTTAGTTATGTCAGCTTGTACACCTAAATTCGGCCAATCAAGTATCAATGGTCATCTGTCAATTAAATTACTTTCCCATTGAGTTCTTTCAAACAAAAGTAACAAAAGTAATTTCCCTCTGGGATTATTAAAGTATTTCTGATTCTGATTCCCAGTGTTCATGGGGATGGACGTCTGTGTGTTCAGCAGGCGTAGAGCTAACAGAACTGCCAGCGTTGCGAGGCAAGGGCTCAAACATGTACGGGAGTGAGAATTACGCCCAGGAGCAAATGGATAAAAATAGACCAGAGGAAAACAAAAAACATGAATCTATTCTCTTGCGGACGTGTCGATGCATCGGGTCGTCAGATGTTGGATCAATGGATCGATACAAAACGATTATATTTATACCCCTATCTCGCATTGGGTTCACTTTCCCCTGTGTTTTTTATTTATCTCTAAACTGTGAGAAGTCTTTTATTTTTGATTTGACATTATTAGACTTTAGCAGAACATGTATTAATAAAATCTATAATAGGTCTTCTTTAATAAAACGCCACCTCTATTACACACACTGTGTTGTTTCCTGACTTTTAAATGAAAAAGCTTCCTTGATGGGAAGTGAAACGTCTTCAAACTTGGAAACAAAGTCCAGTGGATTTTTTTTTTTTTTTTTAAGTATTTTGGAATACCTATGACCTGGAAGACTGAGAATCCTCACCAGCATGTATTTGAGCTGATCTGAAGGAGATTGAGAGATTTCTGGAAACTCAAGTTTATATCATTAACATAAACTCCAATTTTGCAGGCATCGCATGGACCCCAAATCATTCCAGTCAATGTGCACACTGACATCAGTCATGGTACAGGCACGACTACAGAGGTGGTCTAGATCAACGTAGTCTCTCTACAAAAACTACATTTTTTGATGGTCTCGGCATCAAGTTCCCGAATTTAACGAGCTAATCAGGAAAACAGGGAACCAGACAGAAAAAAGTCACAGTGAACTTCAGAATAAAATCAGCCCACCAATGCTAACTTGAGTAGTGAAAAGGAGATTTGTGTGCACTGATAAACTATGATTGGCTGCAATTAACAGGAAGTAGAGGTAGCAAGCTAGCATGGGCCACAGATCAGTGATGGAGCCAGCTTTCAATTAGAGCTACAATTGTTTAACGTCATGTTAGCTGGTATCAACGAGGGTTCATGCCATCCAGAGGCATGAGAGCTAGACCGATGCATTCAATTCAGTTTATTTATATAGAGTCAATTCACAGCACATGTCATCTCAAGGCACTTTACAGAGCCGATTCAATCAAATCTTCCATCAGCTGGCCAATATTTTTGGCTGATATTAGCATTTTTTCTATCATCTATATCGTCTGATACTTGCATGTGTTTTCGAACTCATTAGATCACTCAGATTAAATGGAGCGCGTGCATTGCTGCTCCCTCCATTAGCCATCTGTTGTTAATGTTTGTTTGATTTGCTAATCAATGATTCTTTATTATTCAGATTAGTTCTACATTTGCTATCAGTGTCATTTTTATCATATGAATAGAAGGAGAATTGATATTGGCTTCGAAAAATATCGAAAGCATGGGATTCTGATGCTGTTTTCAGGAAGATGGTAAAGAAAACAACTGATCAGTGATGTGAGCTAAATGTTTACCACGTCAGAAATCTACAAATGTTTCCATCTTCTCTTTAGCACATTTACTCTTTAGCACAGTTTCTCTGTTTTCCATCCAGCTTTTCTATGGTGATACGTCAAAATGTGCTTAAGAAAACATAGATGAAACAGCGTCCTATGAGCTCCTGCCATCTGCTTGGATCTAATGACTTTGGCAATAATTATGATGCTTATCCACTCAGTTTTACTTAGTCCTCTGCCTGCAACAGCTTAGGTTCAGTCTGCTAAAATGTAAAGAGTTTTATTGTATGAAGATATTTTGTTTCCAATATCCAGCAAATTCAGGTTTCTAATTAGTTTTCTCATGGCAGCATTTTGCATGAAGACATAAAAGCATTGTTTTTTTTTAATGTGGAGGTACTAACAGAGGTGATCCCTGCTGTGTGGAACTAATGAGCAAAATCACAGCAGGTTGAGGTCAGCCGGGAGCAAATAACCTACAGATAGCTCAGAGCTGTTATAACCTGCTTCAGATTACAAGGGAAAGGCTGTCTTCTGTCTGACTTTAGTGATGTTTCACCTAAAATGTTCTTGGTAGTTAATAGCTGCACGGTTTGTACGTAGAGAAAAATTTGTAACAAAACTTGAGAAAGTGTTTAAAATATGGTTTTGAGGGCAACTTCACTGTTTCTCTGATTTTTTTTTTTCAACTTTTTTTTTTTCATTTTTGCAAAAACAATACATTTACATTTTTTATTTCAGATTTCATTTCAAGATTTTGTTTTACAGTATCATATCTTAACTTTTTATCAAATATTTGAGTTTGTTTAACTAATAGCATTCTTTTCAAATGTATTTCCTGGGGGCGGACTTTCCTCTGGATTGAGGTGCAAAGATAGTTTCGTAAACTAGCCAGCGGCCAAAATCATTTTTGCCTGCAAGTGGTCTAGCCTCAATCAATGCCCCAGGCCCCTAGAACTGGCGGGCCAATCACAACGCAGAGATTTGTTTTGAATTTTTGCATTCAAAGCGGGCGGGGTTTTCAGGGTTGACGACAAAGCTGCGTGCAGCAGCTGGTCGTTCTGCGGGGGCAACTGCTTCCACCTCATTTTCAATCCACCTTCAATAAGTTGGCAGATATCTTTCCAATCTATTCAACACTTTTGTAAAAGCTCGACAGGCTCGATTGGATTTCCCCGGAGTAATCGAAACGTTCACTCCAACTTTCTGTAATCTTTCTGCCACTGACAACGGTTGATTTGAACTTTGGAAAGGTTGTGTACAGTGGTGTAGAACACCGGCTACTCGCATGTCTTTTTTGCACAAACGACAACAATAGTCCAACTCCATGATCTTATTGCTATCCACTGCTTACCACGTCACAGTCAGTTGCGCTCATTGGTCAGAGCGTTGGCCAAAAGGCACAGACATGGTTTAAAAAACAGCGGGTTGTTCTCATCAACAATCTTCCAATGTCTCATTCATCGGGGCCAGACTAAATTACACATTTAATCTCACATTTAGTCTGGTTTATCAGGCTAGAGCAAAGACACGTTTCTATTGGTCTGCTGGACGCTGGTAACATTTTATTATTTGGCTTGGACAGAAGAGAATGTGATCTATTAATGCAATTTTTCTACAAAACAGACATTTGTAAAAATAAAATCTGTAAAAACATTTATTGCAAAAGTAAAATATTAAAATAGGCAGTTTAAAAAGAAAATACAAAATGTGTGAAAGTTACACTCAAAAGCATTTTTATTAAAACCTATCAAAGTTCTATTTCTGAATTGCATTTTTTAATTTTAATTTACAAAATGGAGCAGAGTTCGCTCCATCCAGGCCGTCTGCACAACTCACTGGCTTCTTTGCAGTTTAATAGTTAGTGGGAGATCTTCACTGAGGAAATCCTCCCCTGTCAGCAGTTTTCTCTATGCCTCCCCCCCACACACACTCCTCTAGATTAAACTTAAAACATTATTTCTATTTGAGAACCCACTGTGACTGTAGATCAGATCAGCTGAGAAACACTTTAGAAAAGAATGAAGGCACAGTGGAAATGAGAGCAGCCTCAGAGCAAAGCTACCTGATGAGCCTAAAACCGGCGGCCTGGCCAAGAACTGGTTGCTTGGTTACTAAAAGAAAACAAAAGGAGTGGACGTGAGTCTGAGTGCTCCAGTTGCTTAAGAAAGCTCCCCTCCCCCTTCTTTTGCTGATAGGTTCTTTTACAGCTGATAAGGCTCTTATATTAATTTAAAGAATTTCTTTGGAGACCTTCAAAGAGTAAAATGTCTTTCAAACCTCAGCTTTTGTTTCCTTTTAATATTTGCTGCATTTTTCCATGATAGAATAACTCATAGAAACGTCAGCTGGAGACACAAAGGACTGAATTTGAGCCTTTGTCGTCTGTAATAAGGAGAGGTCACATTCACCTTTCATGCCGAGCCTCCTGTTGGCTCCAACATGTTGCTCAAACAGCTTCACCTCCAGCCAAACACCCTCTCCACCCAGAGCCCCCTGTCCTTGAGTGAAACAGGGACGTAGAGAATCGGATTACTCTCCAGGGACAGTGGCCTGTCCTCTACCATCGGATGATGGGGGACAACCGCACATGAATATTCACAGCCTGGGAGACGTTAATATTTTAACATGCCACCGTTGTCCAAGCCGTGCCCCGGACTCTCCTCACCTATGCGGACGCGTTAAAAGCAGAGCTTTGCCACATTACCCCACGTCTCTTCTCCCCTCCATTTTATATCTGGATTACTGAATGAACAAATTACTGCCTGCTGCAGCTTCAGGGAAAGTGATTAATAGCAGGGCTTGTTTTGAAGTGCATCTAGTTTGTATTCAAGGAGCATTCCCTCTTTACAGGTGGAGAGTAAAACCGCTTTGTGAGGCTGCTGCTGAAGGATGAGATATCACCCTCATTCTGCTTTAACCCCACGGTCACAAAGTCAGTCTTAGAATGACAGATGGGTCAAGGTTGTGCTTTAGAGCCGTCTTGCTCCTAAAGCTGAGCGCCAGCTACTGAACGGCTACCTGTATGTTCTGACGTTGCATTTGAATTCATTTGCATGGCTGTGTTCAGAACCTGCCGGGTGTTTGTGTCCTGGAGCCTCAGATACTAGCTAGCCGCCATGTTTTTAGGGGTCAGCATGATTCTGGCAAGGAGTGTTTGCTCTCCCTGCCTGCTGGGTTATTGTGTTTGACCTCTTGCTGAAGCTTAGTGATGTTTAGTTCCCAATAATGCACAGAAAAACAGCTGGAAATGGATAAATTGTAAATGTAAAAAAAAAAAAAAAGAGTGATGGAGCACAGCTCAAAGAACAAGCCAATCGATGTTGATGTAGAATGAAGTTAAGGACATTCTTTTCAGCTCTTAGGGGAGTCATGTATTTAAATGTCCATTCATTCTGGCTTAAACATGTATATAAATGTACTATTTATCAGACTATATTGTCTCAAAAGTTAGAAAATATTTATATTAAAAAAAATCCTGTCTTAAAATCAGTGGGGGGTTTTTTCATTATTTTATGCAGGCCAGTTAGTTATTACATTCGGCCAATCATATATCAACGGTCATCTGTTGATCAATTGTTTTCGGTCATAGCATCTTGATCCTATGTCGCAGCTAACATACGCAACGGTTGAGATAACAAATAAGAATCATTTCCTTTCCCATTGAGTTCCGTCCCAGTGTTCACGGGGATGGACGTCTGTGTCCTCAGCAGGCGTAGAGCTAACAGAACTGGCAGCGTTGTGAGGCAAGGGCTCAAACATGTACGGCTGTAAGCCTTCTACACCAAACCAAGCTGCTGGGGCCCTCTTCCTCTTACTACTAGCACTACTAGGAACCTAGTAGCACTAAGTTGGTAACTGGTTAGCAAGATGCTTCTGTGGCCACAACCGAAAAGGCTTGCGTACCTTCCGCCACAACAATCAATCAAATTCAGTCGTGTAAAGTTGGGCACCGCTCAGGAGAATTCGGAAATGCAAGGGCTGGAACGGCCGCTTCCCTACGACTTTTAAGGGTTGCGGGTGCGTTTATATAATAAAAAAAAAGAAAAGCAAGAAGAAAAAAAAGAAAGCCCTTAGAATGATTGTTAAATCATTCCTCATTCGTTCTCCTTTCTGTTTTCTTTTAATATTTTGGACATCGTTCCAGATCTTGTCTTCTTGTCAATCAGCTTAATTGAGACTGAAGCATTTTTTCACCCACATTAAATACAATTTTTGTCTTTGTTAGTACAATGAGAATATATAGAACCGCAGAAATGTGTTTCATATCTCATCCTTCAAGCATGTTGATTACACTTTCCATATTTAAACCCGACCTCAGTGGAGATAGCTGCTACGTATCCATAGTAACATTTTTTTGTCTATGTAGAAAGCTCCAGAAATATTGTTTCAGACAAAAAAAAAAAGAGTTTTAATATCTGAAATGTGCTGGAACCTCGTACTTAACCCCCAGCTAAGAAATCCTCCTGCTGAGGCGGCAGCCTGTGGCTGTAATTGAAGCACCGCAGCAGAAGGATGTTTATTTAAAGGAGGAATGTTTGAAAAGATGAAATTAAAACATTTCCTTATCATCTCTCCACACAGCTAGCAAGTTTACTTAGGTATCTGCTCTCAATACTGTTTCAGCCATTTTAATAAGGTATTTTTAAAATGTGTGATGAACTCAAATACATTTAAAAATTAATTTAAAGGACTGCGTCAAACTGCCTATCTCACTTCTGTTAGTTCTGTTTGCCTTTTCCAGTGTTTTTAACCAACAGAGATCTCATTGGATGTTACCTGGTATAAAGCAAAGTCTGGGTGCAAGTGTGACATGTCTAGGAAGTATAATTTGACAGCAGGAGCTGTTGAAATATGAGCTGAACAGGGACGGGGCAGAAAGACGGGATACATGTATAGCAGAGGGACTGTCTGTCATTTAAAACAAGGTCAAAGCAGCGCTGCTTTTTCTCCCGCTCTCCTGAGTCCATCGGTCATCATCACTGTGTCGCACTGTGAGGGCGATAAACACCCCCCTAGCACATTCATCACTTAGCCACTTCATGCTCGACTCTGAAGCTCCCACAATGCCCTCTGCTCCTAATGAGGAATAATGGGCTCTGTGACAAATATGCCTCTCTTTCCGCTAAGATTTTTCACATGCCTCATTTCCAAAACACCTCTGAGCTTGGTGCTCCTTTTCTGAAACAAAAAGTAAATTTAGGTTTTCATAATCTGCAAGAAATGTATAGAACTTCAATTGTAGAAAGTCTCAAGACTTGAAAGCAATGTTAAGAACTGGGACTTCATCATTTAAATATTGATGTGAAGAACCTCTTTGATTCCAGTAAATCTTTGTTATTCTGGACTTTGTGTCTACAGTAAACGCAAAGCAGACAGAAGGCGCTACTGATTTATCACAAGTTATTTTATTATGATGCATTTCAGCCACAATATCCCATATTTTCCCGATAACATCACAGATGCCCTGATCAGACATTTGTTGCTGATTTCATGGCTAGAAAGCAAACTACCAGCGCCTCAACGTTAAGTAACTGCCTGTGCCATTCTTCTTTTTTGCACTTTAAAATTTTGTATGCTGCTGTTACTGAGTGAAAATAAAA
>NW_015150908.1:631516-633573 GCF_000732505.1 Cyprinodon variegatus | reverse complement strand
CGGCTTTTGTCACAACTGTCTCCACTGTTCCTGATGCTTATGGAAGTTACTAATTCCTATTTAAACCCTGAAAAACCACCACAAGGCCATGTATGATAGCTGCATGGCTAGAAAGCAAACTACCAGCGCCTCAACGTTAAGTAACTGCCTGTGCCATTCTTCTTTTTTGCACTTTAAAATTTTGTATGCTGCTGTTACTGAGTGAAAATAAAATTTGCATAATTGTTCAAAAATGTTTTCTTGGGGTTTAAAAAGTTCATACACTCATTTATTTTGTGTTCATTTCAACTGGTTGAAAGAATACATTTGTTCGCTGAACTTTTCCTGCACTTTAGTAGGTGTGATGCTGATAACTGACTGGAGATCAGTTATTATTATTTTCGTATCTTATCTGTTTATTTATTTACAGACTGTCCGGTAAAATCTGTCAGTGTGTAAGGATTGGAGTCTATATGTTTATGTATCATGTTTAATGAAAGAGTCATAGGGAAGCGTCTGTTCCAACCGTTGTTTCCAAATTCTTCCGATTGGTGCACGTCTTTCCTTTATTGTTGTAATCTGTGTTTAAATAAATCTGATTATTATGAAACAGATTTGCTTGTATATGTTTAAAAAGACATGAGAAATTAAACTGGAAAAAATAATCGCAATATTACTGTATTATTGGACATGTTTTTGTTGAGAAATCGTTTATTTGTGTCACATAGTGCCACACATTAAAGCAGAGTAACTAAAACAAATTTCCCTAAACGTTTCCCCATCTGCTCATCTCAAGTGTTTAAAGATGCAGAGGAGCTGAGGCTGGGTGGCCCTGCAAGCAGCTTTTCTAACCGCGTTCATAAATACACGTGTCTTAGTTGGCTATGAAAAACCTTGTTTGCAATGGAAATCATAAATGGTCGTTGACATGACAACCTGCTTACATAAATAATGACTGCTGCTTGCTTTAACATTTATGATGACATCAAAACATAAGAGAAAATGAGAGTTCAGTTCAGGGAGGAGACTAAATTTGCACCGAAGGCTCAGAGACGAAGCTTCAGGGAGGTTTAAATGAACTGAAGACGCTGTCTTATGAGATGTAAACATGATGAAATGGAAGCTAACCTCTCACCTCACCTGAACTACCTTCATATCCGCACTTTGTGATGGTTAGAAGGAGAGATTTAATGTCTTTAGTGTTTTCTAGGCTCGACATCTGAGTATGGAGATACTCAGTGTGGCTGGCAGCCCCTCAGGGTGCTGGTGTGCCGCTTCCTCTCTGTATACCTGCTAGGTAGATGTCAGCCCCGCTCTCTGCATCCACCAGCCTCCGGTTAATGATCTGTTGTGCAATGTTTTCCTGTAGAGAACACAGAGGGAGAGAATAATCCTTTTATCAGGAAAAACTGACTCAAAAATATATCTGAATGCTACACTTCTTTTTCCTGTTTCACCAGAATTTTTTAGAGGTGAGCGTTGTATAGTTTATCGTCTGTGCCACGATTTATCAGCTGCTGTTTGCACAGAGCTGAGTGGTGGCGGGATTCTATTATTTCGTCCTGAAGCTTTATGAGCAGAAGGTGAGGTGAATTGGAGGGAGACGCAGGTAGGGGGGGGAGCAGCTGTTGAAGTAGCCATTTTTAGCACTTCATCTCATTGAAAAACATCACATATAGCTAACTGCAGGCAGGTATCAACTAATTTCTTGCTAATTGTATTGCATTACTTTGTACTTCATAGATCAATGATATTGCATCCATATTAAGTAGATATTTGCTGTAAATAATGTCTCATAAATGGGTTTTAATATAAAATAAACTATTTATTTGCAGGGTTACAGTTGGAAAAGCGTTTAGAAAAAATGTGTTAATGAAAAAATTAGCTCACCGCCTTTAAATGCCTATGCTGTGACCTGTTCAATTTAAATAACCGAAGTTTGTAGAAAACGTCAATGATCTTTGTGTTTTATTTATTTTTTCTAATATTAAAGGAATAGTACACCCAAAACATGATTAGCCTTCATTTTCTACTCACCCCCATGCTGAACAACACTCTGGAGTACTTTTTTGATATCT
>NW_015150908.1:621524-631191 GCF_000732505.1 Cyprinodon variegatus | reverse complement strand
CTTTCGTTGTTTCTTTCTTTGCACAGGTAAACAGCACATTTCTTCTTCTACGCTTGCATTATTGGCAGAGCAGACGCTGAATGCGCACTTTCATCACACAATCCCGTGGACTGCCACTCAGGGTCCCTGAGTAAGACCCTTCACCCTACAATGGCAGCCCACTGCTCCTCATGGGGATGGGTTAAATACAGAGAGTTAACTTAGTTGCTTTGTACTTGTCAGAGTAAAGTTGAATTCTTTTGTTAGCTCTATAATTTTTTTGGCTGATTCTTGAAGCTGATATTTCTTTGTTTTTCATTTACATCATAAAAATGACAAAATAATAACAAATGTTACTGAAGTCTCAATTCTGAATAAAAGGATGTTAATAAACCAAATAGGGAGCGTCGACGCTTCAGCTGATCTCAGGAATGGCTGCTGACTGTATCAATGAATCGGCCAACACATACACGCTTCGGCTCATACAGAGGCTAATATCTGCCCCAAATATCGAGGGATCAATATATCGTCTTCCTTTAGTTATCTATAACACTTTATCATTATGATTTAAAGTTTAATACTAAAGGCCTTTGTTTAGCTGAAACTTGGTACAAAAAGAAAACCTCCAGTTTAGTGCTTCCAGATCAACATTCATTTAAAGCTGTTTCTCTATATCTCTGCTCCGGGGAGGTCATTACTTCACTGCGTTTATTGGATCTATAGGTATGATTACAACCCATCTGGATGTAGCGGCTCAGCGGGTCAAAATAAAGCAAGGTCAACAAGCCACACCAGCTGTTCCAGAACTCTAGTGCTTCTCTGTACGGTGAGAAAAAACGGACAGCTGGCCTGGTCCCACTACAAAGAAATTAGGTTGAAGTGAAAATAGCCAAAGCCTGGCTGCTTTATGCCTGGACACAGCGCACCAAACTGGACCGCATTAACGACAAGTGCCTCTGTTTTACTAAGCAGTGACCTAGACGGGCAACAGAGCCGGTTCTGGTCACAAGTTCGGTGCCTTAATACAGCCCATGTATAATTCATCGGCACACTCAGAGCTTTGCGGCCGACTGGCGCTCTCCAAGGCACCAATAATTAGAAAATAATAAATCCCACCCAGTCACAGAGATGCTCACAACAACACAGCTCCCACTCTAAGGTGTGCCAGGGCATTGCCTTCATATTTAATCGCTCTGAGACGGATGAGCGTTAAGAAATTATTCATCTGCGACGGCTAGAGCCATAACACACCTCAGCACCCCAGCTGTCAATGAACGACCTTGGAGAACATAAAAAGATCTTCTCCTCCGCCTGCAACGTCATCTGAGATTTAGCCAAATACTACAGTTTTCAGGAAGGATTCTGTTTTAACCCTCGTCCCTCAGGTGTTGATGTACCACCAGGGTAAAATCCTCTGATTTATTCATAGTTTACCTTTGTGCCCTGCTCCCACAAGCACTTATTCTTTAATTTCTAACCTGTAACACAGCAGGTGGGAAGTCATTGTGCAGCGATTCAGACACTTCCTGGGAGATTAGATATTTGCCAGACTGATGCAGACGTCCTATAAGCAGCGTTTGGCTGCTGTTGGGTTAGACCTTGTTTAGATGTCATTAGATCCATCAGGGAGTTGGCCGGGGCAGAAGCACTTAGATTCAGGTGCAACACCAACAGCCGTCAGATCACTTTGCAGAAGCTTCTAGCTTCTAGGTATCGCGTTCCCTCTGACTGCATGCGGTGGATTTGGATCTGGATAAAAGTTCTCATCAGTTTTGATCCTTTTTGCACATTTATCTTTTCATTTAGTTGAGTTTTACAGCTGCTTCCTAATCATTTAGAAGTTTAATTAAATTCAGTTTATTTATATAGTGCCAATTCACAACACGCCATCTCAAGGCACTTTACAGTTCACCAGATCATCCAGTCAAATTGATTCAAAGTTTCTATCTAAAGAAAACCAGTTGATTGCATCAAATGCAATCCCTCACACTAAGCATGCTTGTAGTGAGAGTGGAGAGGAAAAACTCCCTTTTAACCGGAAGAAACCTCCAGCATAGCCATCTGCTGAGGCCGACTGGGAATGAAGGAGACTGAAGCAGAGATACAGAAAGCAACTGTAAAAGGCGGCCCCGTCCAGGAAACACACAGGGAGGCAGAAGAGCTCCGAGCCAGCTCCCATGTCAGAAGATGAAGAGAGCACATCCAGCCAGTCACGGTCAGAGAAACAGGACTACACTGAAAAACAGCCCGATCTCCAACATCTATAAACAAAGGTGTTGATGGCAGCAGTACAGCTGATATTTCTCTCCAGGATGGAGTCACAGCCAAACAGGAACAGACCAGATGAAGCTACTATGAAAAAAAGCAGAGAGAGCACAATGTTAGAGATTGAACTAATAGATTCTGCAGAGTGGGGAAATAGAGATAGAATGAAGCAGAATAATGAGAAAGGGGTCCCTATGTCCCCCAGAAGTCTAAGCCTATAGCAGCATAACTATAGAGATAGCTCAGGAAGTGTGGACTTTTCACTAGGCCATCCTAACAAATGAACACTGTCATCCGGCTCCCTGATTTGGAATGGGCTGGTATAAAATCCTGACTGATTAACAGTAACATCTTCAGCTCCAACATTCTTTATTTTGCCGTGGAAAAGGTGGTGAATAAATTTGTACTGCTACCTTTTGTAGCAATGGTTTTGCGGCACATTTAGTTTGATGACCTTAGCGTGAAATCTAGACCGCTGCCATATATTACTTAGCTGGTTGCTGTAGTGTGTGTGCAGCACAGAAAATTATCCTGTTTGGAAGAGGGGTTTATGATGCATTCAAATTGTGTTGGAAAAATAAAACTTGCAGTGAAATAGTTGCAGACGGCTTAATGTCGTTGTACGAATTTGTACTCGATAGTTGCGATAGTCATTTTAACTATTCTGCGGGGGGAAACTCGAGATAAATCGAGTTTAGTCAATTCAATTGAATTCTTCTTTATTAATCCTGAAGGGAAATTCAGTTTGGTACAGCCTGTCCAAAGGGGGGGGACATGGTGTTTGAGGCCATGTTGCCATAAAAGGCGCTGCACCCTATATACCCCTTCCCTACTTCTTATTAATGCAATGAAAAAAAGAAAATGTATTCAAAATCCCAACTTCAATCAAATTGTTTATTTCCATCATAACAGAGATGCATCCATGAATGCATCTATGAATGTACAGAAAATTAGGCTTGTGGGGGTTATATGTCACAGTAATAAGGAAGCTGGTTGGGGAAAATTTTTTTTGAGGTTTTTATCAGCATCTTTCATTCAGTTTTACCTTTCCTGTGAAGTCTCTATGAAAACCTTTTCCTAATACCTGCCTCGTTTCTCTCTGCAATAGACATAGTCAGGACATTAGAATCTCTCTTTATCTGCAAAGGCCTAACATTGTTGTTCCTGCTGCTGGCCTCTGGTCCATCTCTTCCCTGAATTCTGCTCCTTCTATTATGACGATAAACATTTAAAAATGTGTAAAGCAAAATTTCGAAACAGCATTAGGAACAGCATTAGCAAGAAGACCCTTAGACAGTTTGAGAGGGGTGTGGAAGAAGCCATTTATATTAAGAAAGAAAAACCAACCTAAACAGACAGGGTGGACTCAGGTTCCAGCATCCAAAAACTTACATTAAAGCTATTGAGTTAATCCCCAGCCCCTGTACAGGAGAGTGGAAGACCTCGTCTATTCAGCCAGTCCGACAATTCCCTTTAACGACCCCCCCTTTCAGATACTTAGATGGGTTTGGGGCATTGCAGTCTAACAAAAGAATCCAAACGACTCCCATTCCAAAGGGGTGGACCCCTTCATCTGTTCCAATTTGCATGTTTTGGATTAAAAAACAAGCCTTTGTTGGGCTACTGTATAAAACCTCCAACTCAACGCTATTTCTGAGATTTTGAATTGAAAAAGCTTCCTGGATGACAAGCGAAATGTCTTCAAACTCGGAAACAAAGTCCAATGGATTGTTTTTCATTTTCTTTTTTTGGAATTCCTCTTGAAATCTTCAATAATTGTTGTTGATTGTAGATGTAGATAATGGAGCAGAGTTATCACACCACTGTGTCGTCATGCTGCGTGTTTTACGGTGAAGGTTTGCCTGTTTAAGCAGCCCCAGGCCTCCTAACACACTAGTCACGTTAGTTAATGCTTGTCAGAGAGGTTCGTTAAGAATGGGCATAAAGAGAAATGATGTGGAAGAAGAGCTCTAGGGACCTGCTGACCTGATGAAGCATCGACTTTCTGTCTGCTTGCTGGGCTTATTGAGACCTTTAAATCAGTCAGAGTTTGACTAAACAGTGTTATTATTGTTAGATAAAACCAAATGTGTTTCATTTAACATTCAACACTACTTACTGTTTCCAAGGTAACTATGCTTTAACCTAAATCGGTGGGTGGGGAATCTAAAGATGAGCACCTCTCTTCCTTTTGAATAGGCATAATACTAGACGGGATTACGGCTCCTCGGGTTAGATAATTAAAGAAAACTGTATTAATGTTTGTTTGTGTTGTTTTGTTGTTGCAGTCTTAGTTAATTCATCTATAGAGCCAACTAAATGCTTTGTTTTATTCAGGTTTAACTGGCATGTTTTAATGAGAGGCTGACGCCCTGCTGTGAGAGAAATAAGCCTTTTGGTTTGTCAGGACAGGAAATGTAGCCCCATTAATGTTTGGCTAACACCCCTAATGCTGCCGAGTTATTTTTAACATTCCCAATCACGTCTCTTCAAACTTGTATGTCGACAAGGCCGGGTGTTTGGAGCTCCCTCCTCATATGGAGTCTGAGTGCGAGCTGGAGGCATGAATAAACCCAGCAGTCTCTGTTAAGCTTTAACAGCAACTGACAGTTTTGGCCCGCAGCTTTCTGCAGGGCTTCACCACAAAGGTGCATTTTACTCCACCTGGATTCATGAAGCTCTGAGGGAAGAATAAGCTGTAGCCTTGAAAAATACCTGGCCTGTTTCAGCACTATGCAGCGAACAAAGAGAAAAAGAAAAAGGTTTACCCGTCTTGTTATCTTCTAATAACAGCCTTATCTTGATGCCCTGCTGTAGACTCCTAGCCACACAGAGGACAGGAAGAAGTAGTCTGTGTCGTTACACTTCCACTAACACCTCATTCTGCCTCCTCTGACCCGTTAGGACACCAGCAGCAGGGGAAGACCAGAGAATCCATGTTTTTAAATGCATTTCAAAGGAAATCGACGTATCAGCGGTTATTCCAAAGTGCTTCTGCAATGGGTCAATTTAACTCAAGTCCTGAGGCAAAAATTTCTCCACTGGTCAGCCGTTAGTTTGATGAAATGCACAATGTTCAACCGGTCGGCAACTATTGATGGCTCACTCTGGGAATGAAATGCATAGTGGACTATTCCTCTGTGTCCAGAGGTCTGCCATTATGCCTTAAGGCACGGGGCCTAATTTTAGCCGAGACCCTGAGGAAAAGATACAAGCAAAGCGGAGTCATTGACTGCTTGCTGGTCGGTACAGCCAATAGCCCCACTAGAAACTGGGCTACTACATAAAATGTAGCAGAAGCATCGAGGATGTCTTCATGGAGTTGACCTATTCAACTTGACACAGTATTAAGAAAAAAATAAACCTTTCAACACTGAGAAGGATAGTTTTGAATAAAATCTTTGACAAAATATTCTTAAAGATTATGCATGATTATTAGGATGTTTGCAAAATATAACTTTGTAATTTTAACCATTTGAAATGACTTGTCAGCACACTGAGTGTATAGCCCCTGTCACACCTTGACGTTTTAGACCAGCGTATGCCTGATGTATGGAAAATCTGGCAAAAGTATGCTGAAATGCACTGAAATATGCGTACTACGTATGCCGTATGTCGAGGAATTTGGAGCATGCTCAAACTTTATTGACGTATGCCAACATATGCCTTACGTGGGGCACAAGTTACAGGTAAGTTATCTGATCGTTGGCATCTGTTAAGTGTAAATTACTCATAAGTCCCGGTGTCCAGCTTATCCAAAACCTTTGAGTAATTTCTCCTCCACACTGATGCATCCCCAAAGCAGGGTGAGCAAGAACATGAGTGTGATGGATCCTCCCTGCGTTCACGCCCACGACCAACAAACTTCCTTGCAGACATGACGCTGAAACTGCTGCGACTTCAAAACTTCTTCCATTTTTTTTCTCGTTTTATTTAATTATTATTTCTTTCTGGTGGGTGGTAAACAACAGCTAGTGTAATACTGCGATCAAAGAAATCTTTTTATGCAGACCGGGCGCCTCCAACGCTTCGCTGCTCCATTTAGAAGCAGTGATGCGCCTGAGGGGAGCAGCTTTAACTGATGCTTCGTAATGCCATTGAAATGATGCTTGGCCGTCTTTTTAATGGCATTACGAACGCTGCTGTGCATTATGCATAAGTTAGGCTGTCGTTGGACATAAGTTCTGGACTGTTTAAGAATACTCTATGTATACGCCCAAAATTGAAAAAAAATAAATAGAAAGCTCAGTGTGTGCGAGCGTTTTAGGAGTTCTGGGACATCAGGCATATGCTGGCTAAATCGCCATGGTGCGAGAGGGCCCTATGCTAGCAGATTATCCTGGTTTTATCATCAATTATCCCTGTATTGACTCGCTCTGACCTCTTCCTGGTTAAAAAATAAAAAATATAGAAGTAATATATCTCTCACATGATGTCTGGCAAACTCCAATATTTTGGATTTAAAGGCTGAAACAAAATATCACGATTAATAATTTATTGACATAATCATCAACTAATTTGGAAATGGAATATTTGTACATTATAAAAACCTTGATAGACTGTAAAACACACAAAGGTCAATACAGTCAAAGCAGTGATCAGATCAGAAATCTTCAATAGATCTATTTATTTTACATCTAAGATGAAAAACCTGTCTGTAAATATGCTCTATCAAGACCTTCTAATGTTGCATTATGGGGATTACATTGACTTTTTAGTGTCAATGTTTGAGCCATTTAAAATGTGCATATGTTTGTTTTTACGTTCAAATGCTATTTTTTAGATTTGTTAAACCGATTAATAGATAAAGTACTCCGTACATAACAATGTATGCAGCCCTTTTCACGTTTCTACTTGTAAATCCAAAGACAAGTAACAGATTTATCATCTTCATTCCTCTTTAGTTTTCCTTCATTTCTGTTGGTTTGCAACTTAAACCTCAGGAAATATAAGGTTTGTGGTTTTAACGTAACTGTGAAACAGTAGCCATAATCTTGTAAAGCAATTTTTTTTTAAAGCAGTTCAGAGATGTGGAAGGTAAAACGGTCATGTGGGGAGAAACCAAGGAATGCAGCTCCAGCCGCTGATGTTAGAGTTGAATCCACTGATCAACCAGCAGCTTAATCCTTTCAGACGTCTGGCTTTAAACCCGCAGTCATTATGACTCCCTCATTTTTTTTCTGTTTTTGTTCCTCAGTAGTCATTAAGGTAGTCTGTGTGTACTGGAGTCAGTCTTTAGTTGACCTTTTTCTCCTGGTGGAAAGGTTCCTGATGATGTGTTTAGGCTGGTATGAGGAACTGCTGTCTTATCACTGAGAAGAGCCGGTTAGACTCGACTCTGTTCTTTCTCACAGCTTCCAGCTAACATCCCTCAAACAAGCAGCCTTCATCAGTCTCACAGGTCGAAGCTACTGTGCTGTTGAAAGACCTAAAACAGGGTTTTGGCGGGTCATTAAAAGTCATTAAGTTATTATTTTTCGAATTAAGGCCTTAATTGGCATTAAAATCCATTAAATGTGATTATTGTGGAATTTAAAATGCTTTATCTAAAAGAAAGTTTATAAAAACAATTTTGTCAGATATATTATATCGCGATATATTTGCGTGGAACTGCTTCGGGTTGATCGTAAAGCCGTGCATTCGGGGAAAAAAAGCTTGAGGTGGAGGAAAAAGCTAGAGAATGGGAAAATGCAAATTTCAATAAAAAGTGTCTGGGAAAACGAGGAATTTGGGACATGGCTGCAGCCTCTCGACAGTAAAGAAGATGGACTTTGCCATTATATATATATATATATATATATATATATATATATATATATATCTGAGTGTCATGGGAATTTGTTATAAACCTGTATAAAATTGGGTTTATCTCCAAGGGTCACATCTTCTCTGCTGTAAAATCAGATGTAACATTCATCTGATATCACAATTGTCAAAGAAACCAGAAGTCTGCTTTTTTATTATGTTTAGAAGAGATTTACACATTCCTGCAAGAGTTTCAAAAAGTTTCCTCTGGCTAACGGGTTGGTTCGTGCCCCGGGGCTCAAATAAAGGCACTGCTAGGAGTCTGGGTTTTATCAGACGCTTTATTTGTTTTAGGGGGAGTGGGGGTGTAGGATAGGCCCCCCTGCCTCCCATTCATAGAAAGGTTCAAGAGAGACACCCCAGTGTTTTACCCCACTGAGACATGTGGTTTCCATTTCTTCTTTACTTCACAGTAAACTGCTGGAAGCTCACAAGACAAATACCTGGGTTTATTTGACACGGCTTCTTCTAAAGCCGTGTGGTATTTATTAAAAAGGAGCAGCATAAATGTTTCTGGCTAAAGGCTTCTTTTTCTGACCTTCTTTAGTTAGATTTCATGTTTGTTTCTAAAATACTCAACTTTACATGCTGTGAATTTGGTTCCATTATTGTCGCAGCAAAAAACTTGTTTTGTAAATGGAAGTTTAAAAAAAAAAATACATAAACTTAAAGTGTTTTTTCAGACTTTTCCCATTTTTCTTTCAAATAAAATTTTTTCAAGTAAAAATGAGAAAAAAATTAAATCTGAGAAAACAGAACTTTTTTTCAGTATTTTCGGTTTCTCAGATTTCCATTCAGAAAACATGTTCTTTGTTTGCAATGATATTCATTCCATACCTTTACAGGGTTTTTAAAGGTTAGATTTTACTAATACTAATAATTAATGCTTTTTTTAATTACATACTGTTTTCTAGCCTTTAGTTGGGTAATTTTCCACTTAAAACTGATGAAAACACAACATTTAAGATTAGTAAATGACCAATTAAAACTTTTCATGAAGATAGTTTAGCATGTTAAATTCCTCCTTCAATGTACTTTTAATATGACTCCTTTCATCACTTACTCTCTTTTCTAGAACATCTTTATTGTATTTTAATCCTCCGTCTTGTTCTCTCACCTTTTTATCCTGCTTTAAATTAACAAATAAAGAAATTGTTGTTTCCTATCTAACCTCTTTCCTTACAAAAAAAAAAAAGTCCGGTCACATTCAGAATGCAAACTTCTGAAAGTATGAAAGAGTATGAAATTATTAATTAAGAGTCATTTTCATTTGAATGTGCTTTACTGGAGGCATCCATGTTTGTCAAAGAACATTACTGCCACCTACTGGTTTGTGACGTCACGGTGCGGTATCGGCTGTTGAGAAAGTCCCAGTGCTGTATCTGGTGTTTGTCACAACACGCTATTATCCATGATGGCGACGAACAGTGCACTATGCGAAGCAGAGAGTAACGGATTAATGACAACAACTTTTTTTTTTTGACAAACCCGTCCGTGGAGAATCATTAATCAGAAAGGTGAAATCACTCCGCTTTTTTTCACTTTCACCCAATGTATTCTAGGGATGGAACGGTTTTTGAAAACCGTCCGAACCGTTCGGTTCGACTGTCTCGGTTCG
>NW_015150908.1:599316-620247 GCF_000732505.1 Cyprinodon variegatus | reverse complement strand
CATATTGTTTCTATTTTTTTTACTCAATTCATTAAATCACAGCAAACGTATTAGTTTTAGGTATAGATAATGACCAATTGGTTATTCCTTGCTGACCGGACTTTTCCTTAAAGTGTTTATTGAGCATTTTCCGTCTGACATTTTCATCTCCATGTTTCTGGAAACAGGACATTCTGTCGTCTCACTTTCACACCTCCTATTCATTGTGTACAGTTTGTCCTGTTTCCTCCTCATATGATAATATTGGCACATTGTTCCCCTGAGGACGTAATCAACGTGATATCTGGGAGCTGCTAGCGGCCCTGGCGTCCTGCCTATCAGCTCTGTGGCAGAGCCAGCCCCCACGTCGTTACCAGCCCTGTATCTCTGGAGGAGAGGAGCGTTTTTATGGTTCCGTGCTTGACTTGGCACAGCTTGAAGATGAACAAATGTTTTATTGTGCTGTTAGCAGTGAGATAACACATGGAGCCCGGTTCATAAAAATCTGCAGCAGGTTAAAGTTTGATAAAACAGATCTATTTTTTTTGTTTCAATTTGCTGATATTCTGTTGTGATTAAGAACACTAATTACGCAACAATAGCAACCAGAGAGCATAAACAAGGCGGCTTCTTCCAGCAGGACTGCTAGTGAAATAATACTGATGTTATCCTCTACTATCTTTGAAAAGCTGGAAGGTTTTTTTTATTTTTTGTTGTTTTTGTTACATTCAACTATGGAAAATGTTATGGCTATATCACAGAAAAGGAAAAAATATTTCTAGATGCATTTTCTGTCTTTCTTTTTTCAATATCCTGCCTTTTTGTCTGTGTGTTTTTCTTAGTAGTGTTCTCTTGAGAATGTCCTTTTCTTTATCAAGAATGTTGCTTGTTGGTAGTAGTACAGTAACACCAGTCAGACCTAACTGGGGGAAATAAAACCTGCTCTTGAAGCCGGTTATAAACTGTGTGATATTTTCAGTTGTTGCGGGCAGCTACACCTCAAACTGTACGATAAAAAAAAACGCAGGGTTTAAAAGTTATCAGTCACTATGCATGTTCTCACACTGTGAGGTCCGACGCTCAGATGCGAACTTACCAGGGCCGACTGAATTTCAAACAAGTTTGATTTTCCCCCGACCTTACAATCCCTGATGGGGAGGTGGTCGTGAGAGGCTGATCGGCCCTCGTTACCGACTGTACATTACAGGACGCCCATCAAGCTAAAAATTGTTAAATATCCTTAAATCGTTAAATAACTGTAGAATAAAAACATCTCTTTAAAAGTGTCTGCCCGGGGAAATATTCCCTCTTTCAGAAGCAAAAAGCTTAATTTCCCTTTAATCTTCATATTGTCTGTCATGCCAAAGTCTGTCATGTTTAAGCTCCTGCAAGGACACAGCTTTGTCCATCCTTCCTTACACAGACACAATTAGCCACCATCAAGTTCCTCCTTCATAGATGGTGTTTTTAAGGAGGACTCATAATGCTTCCATATAGCCTGAAACTTCACTGACCTAAACTTGTGTACAGGATCTAAGACCCACCGGGGGATGCGAGTACCCAGCACTCTCGTCCAAATCGATAAATCCCAAAATAAGCTGGAGAAGGACACCCATGTCTTTGCAGTACACAGAGGTGTATTTGATACATAAGAGCTATTAGCTTTCATTGGTTCGAGTGGATTTAGAACAATCAATAAAAACTGATTAAAATCGGTCTAATGTTATCTGCGTAACCCTGCATGTCGCCTCTGAGGTCAGTAATTCACAATCCAAGTGATTAAAAATGAATCACTTGATGAAATAACTTTTTATTCCCACAGTGGTTAAAAGACTTGAGGCAGGAATCCAATTCAGCTACAACATATCTCATAGTGGCTTTCTTTCTGACAGAATAAAAGCATTTTCTGGTGAGCAGGGCCTCTCATGAGCTTCTTGGCAATTACATTAGGGTTACTGTTAAAACCGATGTTTATCAATTTAAATTGGGTGTTGTGGACATGCAGACATTGCAACAACCACTTCCTCCAGGGGCTGTCAAATGCTCAGGCAGCGGCGTAAAGTGCCAGTCATTCTTCATTCTCTTCATCATTTAATGTTCAATTATGTCAAAACAGCCTTTAGGTCATCCGTGCTGGGGATTGATGGCTGCTCTGTGAGGCAAGTGGAGCTTTCAGGCTGCATTATAGCACAATCAGTATGGTTCAACAGCCCCAGCTCTCTGCTACATTAAATAAATGGCAGCCGAGCTCCCACCCTGCCGCAAATTGAACGGTTCCAGCGGGAGCGCCATGGCCAGCGTTCAGAGCGTTCTTTCAGACCGGCAACCCAGTTAAGGCGATCTCCTTTGTTGTGCCGGAAATAATTGATGTTTCTCAGCATGGTCGGTGGATTGGCTCGGCCGTGTGGGATTTTTTTGAGCTTGGCTGTGCTGAGTAATTTGCTCATTCCACAGCCCCACAGACCGCACAGTTACTGTAATAAATCACTAATGTTCATTCTAACGTTATTACACCCAGTAAAATGTGATTCTCTCATCCATAAACACATCACTCCAGTTTGTATTTCAACTTAGATTTTTTTTTTCTTCTCTACTCTTCTGAATATTACACTTTATTTTTCTAGATTTATTCATTTCACTACTTTCAGCTGAAATACATTTCACTTGACTGATGGTGAACCGAAGCTGTCAGAGCTTCTGAAGACTGCAGTAGACCAAATGCGTAGTTTTAACAGGATTAAGGCTAAGCAAAGCATGAAGAAAGTAAACAGAAGTAAATCCCAGTGCAGTGTTGTTCACCTCTTTAACCTACCGAGCTTTTTCTGTCGCTGTTGTTGCCTTCTGGGCCTGAAATAGCTGCTGGATTTATCTCCGCATGGGGGGAGTTGGTGTTCATGGCTCATCATCCACCATGGTCTCTGTTGGTGGTTTGAGGGTCTTGGTTGTTAGGCTAAAGCTATAAAACCTGCTTTTTCTGTAGAACATTTAAGGTTTACAGGAAACAGCACCGTAGCTTTAAGCTAGGTAAAATTGTTAGGCTAAATATCTCTGCATCCTATCTCATCTTTATGGTTTAGTCCTTCTATAAAGAACTGTGAACTCCTTTATCTGTGTTGTTTTTTTAAAGATGCGTGTCGAACCACTTCGATTCAGATTCTCAAGATTTATAATACATTTTTTCTTTCTCATCTAAATTAGGGATGCAGGTTATCACTTAATGAATTAATCAAAAGTTGAACCATCTTATTGATGGACTAACAATTATTGATATGCTGCCATTTTCTAAAATAACTGAGTTTTCTTTTATATGAACAGGATTTTTTTTTCCATTAGCATGAAGGGCAAAATATTTTTTTACAATAAAATCTCTTCAGAATAAAAAACGTTCAACATCATATTTAAACAATTTGTTTTGCCAACTTTGCCAACTGTCTTAAAATACTGACTGAATAAGCCAATAAATCTTTTCTTAGACATTTAACACATTAAACACTTTTAAAACTATCGTTACCAGACAGGATATGTCATTCTGACATGCTGTCAGACTATTTTCCACTTTTTAATAAAAAGGATGCTAACTGTGATATGGCTCTTGTTTTTAGTGACATCCAACATTCAGTGCTGGGAGAGTCTGTGTTGTTAGCAGGACTTTTAAACAGCTTGTTCTGGTTGTAATGTCAAAACATGGCTCTATAAAGTACATAAAGCCAGGAGGGCAGAATTCTTGCCTGTCTACCATGCTTGTTGCTAGCATGTCTTTTTTTCTGTCATAATACAAAAGTGTTTTTAATGCCCTTTACTTTTGTATCATCAAATCCTCGCTATTAGTGAAGATGTAATGCTGCTCTGCCATGCAGCACAGCTAAATGGGAGCTATTTAGCTGAGAACTTAAGGAGTTTATCCAGTCTTTTTATTAACCAACAGAATTGATGATGTTCATTCTGGATCCGTGTCGCCATTAAACTGTAAATAATCTTGAACTGGACTTTAGATCCATTTATATTCCTGTTCTTGGGTGCCTCTGCTATGCCATTACTTCTCTTGCAAATTCTAGTGAGGCTCAACGTAAGAATGACACCATTAATTGGGCAGCAGTAACACTACAACACTGAAAGAAAGTCCTTTTAGGGGAACATTATTGATTAATTGGATGAAACAAATTTAAATCTAATAATAACAACCAATTAATTGACAATTAACCATAAGTTGATTCTTTTTTTTACTAGGGTTGGGAATTGATAAGATTTTCAATGTTTTCGGTTCCCTTATCGGTTCTATGAAACGATTTGATTCTTTATCGATTCTTGTCACAGTCATCTAAATCTAATGTGGAAGGTATCCGTTTAATGAAAAGGCATTACTGTAGAATTTCGGGAAATAAACTCATCTCCTCCTGATTTAAATAAACAAGCTTCACCTTTCTCTCGCTCCCTGAACTGCGGAGTAACTTTGTAGCATGTTTCTTTACATCCCTTGTAATAGCTACAATCATGTAGATCCAGCTACCAGTAGTTCTAATTAAACATGCTAGCAATGAAGGGCTGAATTAAAGTGAAAGGCACACTTTCTTAATATCCCCAAAGTGAGGTAGGAAATTTGTTTATTTTCAGAAATGGCATATGATTTACTAGGCACCACATTAAGCACAGCCAGTGATATAAACCTAGCTACTTACCACTAGAGTTGCCTGGTTCGCTGGTTCGACTACGTGCTGCACTGTAGTTGACTAAAATCCTGGAAAATTCTAAAATTCCCCCCAGACATTTTTTTTAGGTCTGAAAAGTAGGACAAGAGGACGTTTGGTCTCTCTATTAAAATGAAGCCAAACTTTCGATCAGTTTACCCAATGGGACACCATTTTTTTGTTTGTGCTTTACTAGACTTACGACTGATCATGTCATACTTGCTTACTGAAACCGTGTGCGTAACTTGCGTAAAAAATGTGACGTAAGTCGTGCTTCCCACAGCCCTAGGCTCTGGTGCTTCCTGGAATCGTTAAGAGAATCATTAAGCGAGCTGCCAAACGGTGCCATGAAATTGGAAAAATGGAACCGGTTCTAAAAAGCAACCGGTTTTCGATTCCCATCCCTATTGTTTACATTCCTACCTCAATCTCAAGATGAATTGCTGGTATTGCAAACATTTTGCTGTTACCTGAACGACATGACTTTCTAGTTATTCAACATATTGAAAGATCTGTTAAGTTAACATTAAACAGCAAATTCATAGAGTGGTTAATGTCAGCTTTAAGGACAGTGGAAAATGCATTTTTGTATGAACTTTGTTGGATTAAATTGTTCTGTAGGAATTAATGTGAAAATTCAGATTTCAATTCAGAATTGTAAAACTAATTTTTTTTAACACGGCTCTAGTACTTTATCAATGTAAAATGAAACCAAGAGAAGAAGACTAGCTCTGCTAGCGGTATGTTCAGTTTTGTTGTACTATATGTACTGATGTCGATATTGTGTGATAACTTTCTGCTGAATAATATCTAAACATGTGAGGTATATCGACCAGGCCAAAGCTGAAGTGTTTTTCAGCTCTTTATCTAGAAGCGGCTGATGATGAATGGCGGCGTTCACATGCTTTCCCTCAGGGCATGTCCATAAAGCTGAGAGCTTGTTGACTTCAGCAGCTGCATTTGAAATGAGAAGCAACTTCGCTTTTCATCAATCCCTTTTCCTCCGTCCTCCTACTTAACTCCTCTCTCCTGCTCCTCACCTCCTTCCCTGTCTGTCGACGTCTTTCACTCCCTCTGTCACGCTGCTTCTAAAGCACCCCAGCAACCTTCTCCGAGGGATTGGTTGCCAGGAGACGCAGTTCTCTCCCCATTGTATGCCGACAAAGGTTGAAGGGGCAGGCGGCGGGGGTTACAATCAGCAGGCCCACAGAGAATGGAGGCCAGGGACACTCATACTCCACAATCAGAGTTGTGTTAAAGGAGAGGAGGAGGATTGCTGACGCTCTGAATTCCTGGAGCTTACTCCAGATCTCCCAGTAATCATGCTGGGTGTGCTGTGTCACAGTGGGAATGGGACTGGAGGCAAAGGGTGACTCAGAAACACAGCTAGATTGGATTAGTTATTATAACAAACTTTTTAATTAGCCAGCCTGACCCCACCCCCGGTGCTCTCCAACCTCCCTGCTCAGCTCCTGCTCTGCACGGTGAATGCTTGCGTGTGTAGCATGCACACATACCACCATGCATAGTCATTTAACTACAGACACTAAGAAGAAAAGAAATGAGTCTGTCTGGTGTGAATGCATGGCTGCGTTTACTAGCAATCCATTCCTCATTTCTCCTTGAACTGAAATGATGGCCTCTCTTATCAGTCCATTATATTCACTTAAAGCTAGAAGGTCAGTGTGGTTCTGCTCTGATGCCATTACTCTAAATAAACCAATGATTATAAGCAGCAGTCTCACAGCGCTGCACACGTTGCATCATTTATTCTACCATGCTGCAGGGTTCACACCCTGTACACAGATCGTTACTGATTAACTCCGTACTTTCTGTTCGCTCGTCAGCAGGGCTTATTGTGGCTTTTTAACTGGGAGAATCCACTGGTGGATTTCTCTGGTTCTTTATCCCAGCACATATCGGGGATCGGTTAGACTCACGTCAAAAATAATCTGCATCGGACTTAAAAAAAAAACCTGTATTGGTCTATGTCTACTGTGTAATACTACTAGCTGCTGGTGAAGATTCTCACTCTTCCAGGTCATAGTCATTCTAAAAAAGTAAAAAAAAAAAACAATCTACTGGACTTTGTTTCCAAGTTTGAAAAAGTTTCTCTTCCCATCCAGGAAGCTTTTTCAATTTAAAAAGTTAGAAATAGCGTTGAGTTTGAGGCTTTATAGAGTGGAACAAAGTAAAGCCTTGTTTTGCCTTAGAAAACATGCAAATTGAACCGGACGACAGGTCTGCCCCTTTGTAATGGGGGTCGTTAAAGGGAGTTGCTGACCTGGCTGAAGAGGCGAGGTGTTCTGTTCCCCTGCAGTGGGGTGGGTGTTGCGATGATAGCGGGAAGGAATCATCTCAATCACTGAATTGTAGATTTTTGATAGCTGAAATCTGATTGAGTTGATTCCTTTCTGCTATGTAGGGATATGTCCACGGTAGATTTTTCCAAGCAATTCACAAATATTAACATTTCAGCAGGAATTGACACAGATTACTGATCCAAAGTTAGTCCTTATGAAGAATTTGATTCATATCGTAAGCAGATAAAGATGGACTTTCACCTTTGATCCCTGGCTCCTAAGATGCACTTATTTCCCTTTTCTTTTCCCTCCTCAGTTGGCCTTCAAGAATAGGCCTGCTATAAACTGTGCTTCCAAAAATTTAAGGGCTAGCATGGATGCTAAGCTAACCATAGGATTTATCTGTAAACAAGCGCTGCCTGCTTCTTCTGCCAGCTTCGATCACCTTTTTTTATTCTCCTGGTGTCTAAAGGTGCAAGTTTCTGCCTGGAGCTAAACTTTAAATCTCATTGTTTTTATGAATGCTCTCCATCTTTTACAGTTCTATTAGTTTGGGATAATCTACAGAAGTTTGTGACTAAATATGAACAATTTCAAGGTGCATGAATGCTTCTGCGAGGCGCTAGAACCATTTAAGTGAATAAGCTACCAAAAAAATGACTTGATGATGGATGAGGGCTGAGTGAAGAATAAACCTCGGTGCAGTGAAGCCTAAACAAATATTTTCTGAACCTTGGGGGTCTGTCATCGATTTAACAGATAGATCAGACTGTGTCCTTTTATTACCCGTCAGGAATCAGTCACTCTGCTAAACTGTTCCAGCTGAATGCCGCCTTCTTCTCTCCAACTACAATCCTCTCCGTTTTCTAAACAACTGTGAATAATGCCCCGGCTCCTAAGCGCCGCCTGATGAATTGACACAGCTTTTCTTCATGTGGGTGACAAACCGAATATCTGTTTTGACAGTGATAGACACATATCTCTGTTTTTTTTTCTCGTTCTCATTTTACTCCCCATCGCCGCGCTCCAGCTCAAGGCGACGGATCGCTCCCGTCAAGGGCGTCTGTCAGAATCTATGGGCTCAAACGACCAGCTGCAGCTCCGGCAGTCGGAAAAAATGAAACCGCGCTCTGCCGCGGTGTCACGCGCTCGCAGGCTGTAGTGGATGTGACTGAGATCGCTTCATGCTGTTTATCTTGTTTGGTTTGGTGTCAAAGCCGAGATGCTGAAATGAAGCGAGTGAAACGAAACTATTTACTCTTGTTTCCTGAGAGCTCAGGTTTTCCAGGCTAAGCGGTCCAATCTTTCTCCTTCTCCATATCATTTCAGTTTGTGGATGAGTAGAGGCTGATTTAAAGTTTAGGAACAAAGTGGTAGATGGCATGTTTGAAATAAATCAAACCATCCAGACGCTCGCTGTCTGATTTCCATCTGTTCCTATGAAAACATGCTCAGGATTACTTTGTAATTCCCATTAAAAGTCTACTTTTTCCTGTTGTTTCAGTGCGCCACTGTTAACACAACAGTCGACTGGTTCAGTCAAAATGCATGTCAGTCCTAACCAGAGGAAATTCCCAAGCTTTTCATACGAACAGGAACTTGTTAACTGTCTACCTTTGGTGCCATTTCTGTAGTTGTTGCACAGTTTTGTTTTGGTTTTATGTTTGTACATAAAGCCCCTCTCTGTTGATTAAAATATGGGAGGTTGTCAGAAGGACGTTAACATGTTATGACAGCATTTGACAGCTCTGTTCAGTGAGGACTGTATTTCTGTTCACCCGGTTTATTTGGGCACCAGGATTGACATGCTGCTAATTTTAATCGGGCCACACTTTCTGTTCTTTTCTCTTCATTTTCTTCATATCAATAATCTCATTTTTTTATAGTGAACATATGGACATAATTGCAGACATGCCGCAATTACTCCTCCAGAGATTTGAGTCCGAATTTTTATCTTTATTTAGCAGGTTCCTTTAAAAAAAAAATCCTTATTTTAAATTCCTATTATTCTTTATCCAACATTTAACGATTCTGATCATCTTAATTTTTTTTTATCTTCCTGCCATTCCTCCTTCCTTGTTCTCTCTGAGTTGTTCCCCTTCTGTCCAAAGACATTATCATTAAGTTGGCCTGCATACTTGGGCTGGGTAATTAATCGCTTTTGCTATGCATTTACAATTAAAGAAAGGTTAATTTTTAAATCATAGAGGCGCTTCATTTTTCTAAAATGCTAAAGTCCTCCCTCCAGACCTTTAGGTGGCAGTAATTAGCTTATAGTGGGTTTGCAGCCACACAGAAGGTAAGAGCATAGAAGCTAGGGAGCAGATCCATTCATGCAACTAGAATTGAGCACTTTTCATACAAATGTTGCAGTAAAGTCTGCCAGCAATAGACTCTGGACACACAGGCTTTCAAGGTCATGAAAGAACTGAAGCCCTGAAGGGAAACGGCTACATGCTGGTTGGTTGGAGGAGAGGACAATCAAAAGATAATCACAGTTTGTTTTTCTTGGTAAAATCATTCAGTCCCACTGAATAACAGTACAATGTTTTGCTCTCCCTCTTCCTGCTAAGCTCTGGTCCTGGACCTGAGAAACTGATGCTAACCTAGCAGTTCAGTTTATTTCTATAGCACAAATTCACAACACGTCATCTCGAGGCACTTTACAGTTCACTACATCATCCAGTCAAATTGAGTCAAAGTTTTCTATCTAAGGAAAACCTGTTGATTGTATCGACTCATTGACTCGAATGCAATCCCTCACACTAAGCATGCTTCTAGCGAAAGTGGAGAGGAAAAACTCCCTTTTAAAAGTAAGAAACCTCCAGCAGAACCAGGCTCAGTGTGAGCGGCCATCTGCTGGGTTCAAGGAGACAGAAGCAGAGATACAAAAAGCATCTGTAAAAGGCGGCCCCGTCTGGGAAACACACAGCCAGGCAGACAAGCTCCGAGCCAGCTCCCATGTCAGAGGATGAAGAGAGCACATCCACTCAGTCACAGTTAGAGAAACAGGACTACACTGGAAAAACAGGCCGATCTCCAACATCTCTAAACAAGGGTGTTGATGGCAGCAGCACAGCTGATATTTCTATCCATCAGCTGTGCCTTTAGCAGCAGTTAGCTGGTTGGTTTGCAGTTCGATTTTGGATTGAACAGCTAATGGGGGACAGTGAGAGATTGAAATATTTTGACAAGTGTGGTTTAGTTTGAGAGCTGTTAAAATACGTATTGCTGCCTATGCCCCGCTTTCAGCTAATAAAAGATCTCAGATTTGCATTAAAACCACAAAAGATGACAAGTCTGTTTATCTTCCTGCAATTTGTTTGAAATCATTGATTGCAGAGTTAAAATAGCTGAAGACACTGTTCTCAGCTGTGCTCGTTTCAGTTTAGTCCATAATCTTTATGTCAGACTCAGATTTTAACATGTATTTATTAGGATTTGGTTTAGTTTTTGTTTTCCTGTGTTGAGCTCAGCTTATTGCATTGAAGCATGAATAAGCTAAGATGGTGATAACAAGAGCATTTAAATCAGACTCCCTGCACTATAATTCTGCTCTGATGTGCAGAGTAGAAACCAAATACTAATTGAAACAGCAATGGTGAACTCCTGCAATCCTAAAACTGTTTGCTCTTTATTCTCCTCTGAACAGCCTTGGTCTCAGGGCTACAGATCTCCGATCCTCAGCCCACCACCCTGGAGAAGGCCAGCGGTCAGAGTGTGAAGCTGGACTGCCAGTTCCAGCTGGGCCCAGGAGACACTGGACCCTTGGATATCGAGTGGAGTTTGCTGGCTGCTGACAACCAAAATGAAGACAAAGTGGTATGTGACCATTTGTTAGCTTTCTCTTGTAGCTACAGATTGCTGTTTTTTTACATCACCACACCTTTTCTCCCCTCTCTTTGATCCTTTCTCCCGCCCCAGTCTTATGTTGACGTTTTTTTTTTATTGTTTTCTTGCTGGTTGAAAATGGATGAATACATCGTGCTCTGCTAACTGGTAATAAAGCACCGCCGTCTCTGTCCGGTGACCCAACAAGTCCTTCTCTGACTGGTAGAGACCTAAATCCTCCTCTGCTCCATTGTCTCTGATTTCAACTGATCGGTTTACTTTCTTTATCAGTCTGAGGTAGAACCACTTAAATCTTATCTCTATGGAAAGTAATCAAGATCTTCCTAAATTTCTGCTGGTTTCATTTATGTATTTATTTTCCTGTGCATCGTTTAGTGTGGACTTGATTCACATGCTGCATATTTCCCCAAAATTCCCATTTTAAACAAATATTTCTGACATTTCTCAGTGAACACATTTGTTCTCCTTGACCTATTAGATTTCCTCTTTATATTCACGCACATAGTCATAGCCCTTAACCAACATGTAGTCATGCACAAACTGGATTCTTTGCAATTAGTGGCACATTAATTCCAAGTGGCAGTGTTAATGCATGTGACAGCATTAAGCAGAATGAGGCCAATGTGGTAGGACTTAAACTGCTGGGCCAGACAATGAAATAAGAACCGAACCTTAAAGCCAGAGGCTCCTAGATGCTCAGAAACCAAAATGAACCTTTGCTTCTGTTAAGATGAGGAAATTCTGTCTTGACTTAAAATAGCAACCATTTGGGAAGCAGTCAGACCACTTTTTCGTATCAAAGACCCATCATACTGAAATAAATTTGCTTGATCCATGGTTTCCGCGGATCATTAAAAATAATTACAATTCATTAATTTTTTGAGGATTTTTTTTTATTAATTTCATAAATTTTTATTTTTTCATTAATTTTTATTAATTTTATTAATTTTTTTATTTTCGGTGTATCAATAAACATATACCGAAAACCGTGACCACGAAACCGTGAACCGAACCGAACCGTGGATTTTGTGAACCGTTCCACCCCTAATATATATATATATATATATATATATATAAAATGCATATTGATCGATATCGATAATTATTGAAAAGATTTGAAACCATATTTTATGTGCAGCTCTGCCTGGACTTTTTATAATATTGCTAAATGATTTAATTTTAATAAAAAACACAAACACAGACTTCTAATTAAATCTTTATTTAACCATAACAGAATTGTTTTAAAGAAAAATAACTTAAGAGACCTGAGTTATGTTATTAAATACTGACAAAGAATAAACTAAAGTGACCAGAAAAGTGACCCCCACCGCCGCCCCCGTTTCCTGCTTTAACCTGAGTTATTACTTTGAAGTTTCTGGCCCCTCAGCATTTTTATCTCAATTGTTAGAACTACGTGGGAAACTACCCAGAACTGAAAATATATATATATATATTTTCCGAAGATTCCTCGTAGGAGAGCCGCGTCGGGGCCTACACAGCTCGTACTCCTGCGGGTGTGAGCGGCTGAGATGATAAAAAAAAAAAAAAAAAAAAGTTGGTTGTGTTATCAGACTTGGTTTTCACTGGTTCCCGACACATTTTCCAGATGACTGTGGTTTGTTTTTGGTCTGACTTGCCATGACCGAAATACTGCCAGACTGCCGAACTACAAAAACCCTTCTTTGAAACAGTTTCCTCCGCCTCTCCTTGCTGCGACATCTTCATGTGCTCTGTGTTGTGGTTTGAGAGGGCGGCGCTTGGTGACGGCATGCCTGGGTCCGCGATTGTGATTGGTTGGGAGGAAGCAGTGACCAGCATAAACCTACATGCTAGGCTACAATGAGAAGGAAGGAAAACTGCGTTTCTTTATCGAACTTTTATCGACCCTCTTTTTTTCTATTGCGCCACACGTCTATCGATCAATATATATCGTTATTGAATTATCGCCCAGCCCTAATATATATATATTTTTTTTTTTTTTTTGCTGCAAACTTCTGTATTTAGTTATAATCTTATTCGGATGTTGTAAAAGATGCACCATTGCTTCTTAAATCTAGTTTAGTCCCTTGTGTTCAGTGGAACAGAGAACTTTTCAGTTGCTTGTAAATGTGACAGACAAATATTTTTAAAATAAAAAAAAAATTTCTGAACGAGTCTTGAATCCGATACAAAACACCTTCCGATAACCAGTGTGTTTTACCAGGTTAAGCTGTATGTCTAAATGCTCATCTGTAGAACTGAAACTTAAGTATCAAAATACTTTAAATGTATTTATATTGATTTCATATGCAAAGGCAAAGGCATGTTGCATAGGCAACAGTCAGGGGTGGAGCCACTTCATTAAGGATGTTAACAGTTGTTGAATGCAGCATTTGCTGTGTTAAAGTTAGTCAGGGCTCAAGC
This sequence comes from Cyprinodon variegatus, assembly GCF_000732505.1. NCBI lineage: Eukaryota > Metazoa > Chordata > Actinopteri > Cyprinodontiformes > Cyprinodontidae > Cyprinodon > Cyprinodon variegatus. The sequence goes on along the minus strand of NW_015150908.1, from coordinate 607,025 downwards.
ACCAGTAAGGAGAAAGGTGAATAAGGTGAAAAGTAAAAGCAGAGGGATGATTAAGTTATAGGTTGAACTAACAAATATTGTAGAAAATGTAGAACATTGAGGAAAAGTTATCCCTATGTCCTCCAGCAGCCCAAGCCAATAGTAGCAAAACTACAGATGTAGCTCAGGATACTCTGAGTCACTTTAACTATAAGCTTAGTCAAAAAAGGAAGTTCTAAGTCTTACATTGTAAAAAATTAACATGTTGAATATATTCGCCCACTGTTTTAATTTCTTTACAGCAGAACAGAATCCTTTTATAGATGTCGCCCTCAATAGATTACATACAGCACATTCAGTGTAGTGTCTCCACAGGCCCCCATTCACCAACATATCCCACATATCAGTATGTGTTTGCGGTTGGTGAAGCATGGCTAATTCATGTTGCTTTGTTGGAAAGAGAGATGCCTGGGATGCCTGCAACCAACCATCATTTGCATTTTTCTCTCAATGCCTGGCTGCAGATTCCCTAAAGGGAGGGACTGTTCTGAATGTTTCCCACCATGGTGACAAGTAGATGTGACCTGGTAGGAGATTCTCGGGGTATGATAACTGGAAGTCACGTTACCATGGTTTCTGGGTGCTCGCACAAAATGCAGCTTCATAGCTTTTCTATGAAGGTAAAAATTACCATGAAAGCCTTTTTTGGTTTTCATGGTAATTTAGATTTATTTATTTATTAATTTTTTTTAAATCAAATTTTTATACTTTTCAAAGTTTAATTTCTGGATTGCACTTTTTTTAGATTCAAATTAAAAACTGTTCTATGCTTGCAATAATAAGACTAGCATGGATGCTATACTGATGTTATTTTTTTATTGAGGGAATAGTGTCAACCAGGAGACTGGCAGCAACACAAGGGGAGGGGAGGATTTATGTTGTAGCGCTCTGTACCACAGGAAACACCTCCTGTAGAGCCATAAAAAGGAATCCAATGTTATGTTTTACATGTTTCAGAAGGATAACATGAAGATTAAAGTTGTCAGCCAGAAACCATTGGCTTTAATATGACAAATAGTCAGATATGTCATAGGAAGATATGGTAGTGGGTAAAAAAAATGCTTTAATCTCACATCTTTCAGGATCTCTTCAGGATGCTCCTTAACCCTTTTATAATTTACCGTTTTTGATATCTTGCATACCCCAAATAAATAGAGTCCCCCGTTCCTGTTCCTCAGGGTGGTCTACGAGCACAAGATCTATATCCAGCCATTCAGCAAAGATCCTGCTACATGGCTGTACGTCTTATTTTGGCATTTAATTAGATGAGCCCTTGATATATTACCTACTGTAAATTAACTTGAAAAAAAAAAAAGGTAAAAAGCTAACCGAAAAGTTAAAAAGTAAAGTTAAAAAAGTTAATAAGCCTAGTTAACAATTATATTTAGGTTAATAAACTACAAAATATAAGTGTCAGTATCAGCATTAATGCCTCCTAAGGTTACGTTGGACCAAAAAGAAAAAAGTGTGTCTTTCACTCTCAGACACTCTTTGTTATTTTTCTTGAAATATTCGGGCAAATTCTTATTACATTGACATTAAATTTTTGCCATCAAACTTTTTTTGAATGTTACAAAGGTAATAAGGTCTTGTCCTGGATTCCAATAACACTACTGGCTTGAAATTTAGATTTTCAAAGTATTTCACTGAGTTCCCTATAAAGGGTTAAAAAAGCCAGAGATGTTATTGCTGATGTTTTATGATTGGAAGTTGGGGAAGAGTTAAAGGGTTTGGCTGTAAAGCCAGATGGGGTTTAGGGAGGAATGACATTGTTTGCAAACGCTTCTGGCCGTTCGTTTGTCACATAGAAATTCCTGCGTTGACCTTGAGTCCAATCTGAATGCAGCTGAGCTGCAGCTTCAGCCTGACTCATTCAAATGATAAAGATAAGGCCATGTTGTTCTCACTGAGCTCAGGAGATTGTTTGGGAGTACACAGGTAACAGGGCGCTCTGCTTTGCCTCTCAAATAAGCAGCAGTTCCTCCTGTTGCTCTGCAAGCAGCAGATCACATGACAGTGATGTCATCCTAAAGTGTTTTCGATGAAGCCAAGGTTGAGCCAATTCCTCCTGTTTTGTAGCAGTTATGAGCACAGCACGCGGAGGGACTTGTTCTGTCCCTGACAACTCACTCGCTGACTCTTGTTCCTATTTCACATTCCTCTCCCAGACTTCTCAAGGTTGCAGTGCAGTATTAGTAGCTTTAGGAGTGCGCCTGTGTAAGCGCTCCCATCTGTTTGCTCACGGAGGGGCTAAGCTTGAGTGAGACCCTCATCTGACTCACCTGGGGGCTTTTTCATTTCCTTTCTTTTGTGATCTTTTCTCCCATACCTGCTATTTCTGCTGATTTTTTTTGCGACTCAGTAAATTAGCTTGGATCTACACCCCTTCCCCTGAGAGAAATGTGGAATTTTAACAATATTACCTGTTTAATGATTACATTTTACAAGTTGAGAATCTGGCATGTTGCTTCGCTACTTTGGAAACGGCTTCTGGTACATTCATTCATTAAAGAAAATCTAGTAATGCAATTAAAAAAGATTAAATATCTACAAAAATGTTTCATTTGATACTTCTCAATATTGCTTTTTCTGACGTTTACATGATAAAAGTGACACAGTAGTAAAAATCCTCCACTAATCTCAATATAAACAAACATTTATTAACAAACAGCTGATTATCTTATCCATTGTTCTGTTTCAAAAATCAATGGATAAGATGGATATGGATAAGATGCTATAACTAATTTTGTCCGAAAATATAGTCTGGCTGATGTATTGTCGGTTTCTACTCTAACTTTTTCTAATGATTTGTAAAGTTCTTTGCCTGCAACAATAATTGATCTAAATTCAACCCGTACCACTCATGTTCTGTGGCACATAAGGTGCCAGATAAGTCTGTTTTTCTTAAAATAATTGCATTTTTTCTTGAATTGAGGTAAATGAGACACTTTGCATATAGAACAAGATAATTTAAAAAAATCTATGTCATTGTCTTATTTCAAGTGTATATTATCTAATTACCTTATTTTAAGAGCAATAATCCTCATTCCATTGGCAAATCATCTTATTTACCTGCTCAAATTGAGTGTAAATATACTTTTTAAGACATTTTGACTTATTTCTAGATCGTTTTTGCTGTGTACAGCTGTTTTGTCTTTATTTAGTGAAGTTTCCATCTTCTTGTCTGATTTCTGGAAGGTTTTAGAAACTCTCGAAAAATCCTTGAAATCAACGTGCAGGAAAGCGTGAACTTTGACGTTTAAACTTTACATCAACCTTCTCTCCTTCATATGATTCAACCAAAGTGACTCACAAATACAGAGGAAACATCCTACATGGTTGTTTGTTTTTTACGGCATCACATTCTCTGCGGCAGGCTCATTAAATGATTCCTTTCAAAGAAAACAATAATACTCCCAAAGGACATCTGCACGGCTCTGTCTTCACCGAAGCTGCTGCAGGATTTTTTTATTTGTTGCACCTCAAATTGTCTCTTGATTAAACTGTCATTAGGCAAAGAGCCGTTTGGATCAGACATTTTAGCCAGTCGTGTTTTTGTTTTGGTTTTTGCATCTTTAAAAGCGACTCTGACCTGTATTTAGGTCCTGATCTTCAGAAAAAATCTAATTATAGTTATGTAACCTGATTTAAAATGGTGATATGTTGTGGAGTTCTGAATCCATATATGGATAAGTATTTGAAGTGTTCAACATTGAATGCATTAAAATTGTAATACATAAGTAAAAACTTTGTTTATACAGAACAGTATATCTTAATAATATTAACAAATCTAATGCTTTGTTAGAAAGAATTGTCACATCTCGTTTTATTTTCAAATGGCTCGTGTTGGATAAAGGAAGTAGTGTAGAGCAGAAGGATTTTACTATTTTGACAGATTTATTTTGTCATTTTGTATACACAAGTGTATACAAAAAGGAATTTTGTTTAAAACAGCTCTAAACAATTTCATTTTTTTTATGAAATTGTCAAGGATGGGTTACCATGGCAGCGCTCCAAAGCAGCGGCCAAGAACAGCTCCTCTTGTTTGCAAAATTCTGTCTCCCCTCTTGCACCTCCCTCTTCCAGTATGTGGACCATTGACAGAGGAGTGTTCTGGATTGACCACGGTGAAAAAACGTGCAGAAGTTTGCTAAAACTGGCTTATTTTGTTGATGTTTTGGGCTTTCAACTCTAAAGTCATTTTCAAATATCAGTTCTACATTGTTGTTTGTTACCACTGGTATTATTTCAACCTGAAATGTGCTGTATAGAAGCTGTGAGTTTTGTTTCAGTGCTCGTTAATGCATTAGCCTTCACCAGCAAAGTGAATGCACCTTTAGTACTGGGAGCTAGCTCAGCTAACAGAGACTCAGGTAAAGCTGGGAGAGTCGAGCACAGTGCAGAAAAGGTTAGCAATACTGATATTCTATGGAACTGAGTCGGAGGACTGCATCTTCACTGAACTCCACCTGTTCCACATCATATCAGGCCTGCAACAGGGGGAATTTTGTTTTATTTTGAATTATATGCCGGCTTATTTGTGAGTTAGGGAGTGTGAGCCCACATATTTTAGTTTAAGTCGGACAATTGAAACTTAAACTTTATAACAAAGTGAAATTTATTTAAATGTAACTTTTGAAATCATCTCAATTGTATTGTTTTTGGGGGGTCTCTTAAGCTCAATACAAGTTCAAAGACTGTTGTATGTTGTTTGGTTATTTCAGAACAGTAAAATTATTGGATAAGAAATGAGCAGAAGTAAGGCTGGATTATAACCCTGACTTTGATTGCCTTAGGTTGTATTTAAATGTTATTGCTCTCCTCAGAGGTGAGTCGGACTCAAGTCAAAACATAAAAAGTAAATTGATTTAAGGGTTTTTTTAAGAACTAAGCCCCCCTTATCTACTTCAGTGGGGTATAGTTGGGCTACAGTTAGAATTGAGAAGCCATTGGAGTGATACAGTAAGCTGCTTGGTGAGAGGACACAGACGGATGACTGGCAGCCCAGAGCTGTTTGAAGGAGAGATTCATGGAAATTCTGTACTTTATCTGAGTCGCCAAAGACACGCGCACACACAAACACACACGCAAACACAAGCAGAGCTCGTTTGATGCAGCTGAAAAGCAGCTCAGCGTTGTGAACATAAGCCAGTGTTTCCGCTCAGCAGGTGCTGCTTGTCTGTCTGCAGCTCTGCTGTGTGAAGTTTTCAGCTGGAGGAAGTAAAGGCGTCCTTGTTTGTCCCGATTCTCTTTCTAAACGGATAGATGTTTAAGTATTGATCAGTACCCGGGTGTTGTTTACCTCCCGCTCACTGTGTGTGTAGACGTAGCAGAGTTTTCCTGTCCTGGTTTTCTTGTTTTTGTTCATGCTTTTCATTAAATGTGCTGCTTTCTATTATGGATCCGTTATCCCGCTCCTCCTGCTGCTGTCTGAAGTTTCTCCTCTCATGCTCTTCACTCATAGTCTTTGCTTTTCCAGTGTTGATAGTTGGCACAGAAAACCTTGTTGATCGTTGTCTCCATGGGAATCAGCAGAAATCTGACAATGTCTATAAAACAGAATGAGAACTCTTCATTATTTGTATTCTGTTTGCTCTCCTTAGCCTTATTTTGATTTTAAAGGTCTCTGCTCCTCTAATGCTATGTTCACACCGCAAGCTGCACAGACAGCAGAAGCAGCTAGTTTACATGCAAAGTCAATGGTTGATGCGCATCTTCAGAAGCAGCAGCAGCTGGCATAGGAAAAATTTTACTTTTGCTGGTTGACGTGGTACATCAACCAATCAGAGAAGCTGATCTGGGAGCTGGCAGGGAGACGGACACAGCACTGCTGATGCAGAGCGCTATGATCACTCCTCTGAAACAGTTTATTAATGCTGAAACCTGCCTGCAAAATATGTTCGCCGTTTTTAGTCTGGTGCCTGCAGTTTGGATTACATACATGAAAAACGCCCTCCAGCTGCTGCACTTTGTAGCAGAAAACCGGAGAGAGGCAACCGGGTTCCTAGTGACGGACCGCTGCCGATGTACGGGGGTCTGAGTGGCTCCGACAGTGAAATAATATTTGAAGACGGGATTGTAATCTGGACGAACTGACTGCACAGATGAAGTTTTCAGGTGGACTTTCTCACTTCAAAATAGATTCCAACTACCTTTTACCCACTGATCACAGCAAATATAGCTGCCATTGTTACAGTCAAAGAAAGAATAGGGTAGCTCCGCCCAACCCGCATCAGACCCACTTTACCACTGCGCAGCTGGAGCAGCAAAGATTCTTCAGCAGCGTGTCAGAACTAAACTTGTACAAGGATCAAAAATTAAGCAATGCATGCTTTTTTGCTGCTCCTGCTGCGTGCGGTCTGCGAGGCCTTAGTCCTCGACCCGGGTGACTGGGGTTCGAATCCAGCCTGTGGTGCTTTCCTGCATGTCTCTCCTCCTCTCTCATAACCCCTTTCCTGTCAGCCTACTGTCCATAAAATGAGCCACAAAAAAAAAAAGGTATTGTGTTGGCTCCACCAGGCCTTCATTTCCAGGCAGGACTCCGGGTCTTGTTAGGCTTTATTAGCACAGCAAGTGTTTATTTAGCTTCCATGGCGACTTTGTTTGCTCCAGCTTCATTTTACTGGTGCAGAGAGAAAACTGCCAGGTTGAGGAGCGCCCCAAAAGATAACGATGGCAGCTCTCGTACTGTAGTGGATTTTATTAGATTTCTGCATCAGTTAATTGTGTTTTCCTCCTTTCCTCCATCCAGGTGATTCTGTACTCAGGTGACCGGGTCTATGAAGACTATTATGAGCCCATGAGGGGGCGGGTCCACTTCAACACAGCTGACCCAAAGAACGGCGACGCCTCCATCAACCTGACGGGCCTGAAGTCAACAGATTCAGGGACCTATCAATGTAAAGTAAAGAAGGCTCCTGGAATCGGCAGCAAGAAAATCAAACTTATCGTCATGGGTGAGTGGATCAGTTACTAGGTTGATACAAAGCAATGAAAGGCGCAGCACATGGTCACCCAAACACACACGGTTCCTAAGGTTTACCACCACTCACCCCAAGGAGGAAAGTCATTAATTTGATTATTTTTTTTTTATTCCTGTTGGGTGGAATAACTACTCAATAAGCTACTCCAAACACCGGCTGGTTAGATGAGGTTTAATTCACGGTGAAGGTTGAAACGTTTTTGTATCGGTGAGCATAAGGCCACGTTCTTAGTGGATATTTTTCTATCAAAAGTGGTTCTTAGTACTGATTGATTTATAAGAGGGAAACTAGTTTAGTGATTGATTAATCGTTAACTGGAGAAAAGAAACTCTAAAACATGCCTTTAGCTGAATGAGCGACCCACTTAGAGCAGTATTTATACCAAAATTGTAAAAAAAAAAAAAATGAATATTAAACATCTAAGGTTAAAAAAAAAACACTTGTGAAAATTTTTTTAGTTTTACATCCTTTATATTCTGTAAAGAACCTTATTTATGAAACCTTTAGCTGTCCAATTACTAATGTAATAATTGAAAAAAAATCCTAGACAGATTAAAGGAATAGTACACCCAAAACATGATTAGCCTTCATTTTCTACTCACCTCCATGCTGAACAACACTCTGGAGTACTTTTTTGATATCTCAAATGCATCTGGAGATCTGGGAGGCTTCTTGCTGTCTGCTGAC
>NW_015150908.1:596097-597555 GCF_000732505.1 Cyprinodon variegatus | reverse complement strand
CTAACCATTGGGTTACATTCAATGATCTCTAATTATTCACTGGATTGCTGATTGCCCGCAAATATGAAGCCGCCGTTAGCCATACTGGTACTCCCCACTCCCCGGGAGACGTGCAGTAGAAATACCTACATGTGTAGCATTTGGTTGCAAAAACAAGCAGTTTGTCGGCTGTTGGAAGTCGTTTCACAGTCAGTGGATTCCATATATACGCCAATGCATCCCATAATATAGTATATAGCGTTACATTAGTCTGGCTATCTCGTACCGACTCCAAGTTATTGATTGAGTTAGCCACTGACTTCGTGTCTAAAAAGAAAGTAGAGTAAATACAAAGTATTTCACAGCAAAATGTAAATGTAGTCATTAAGTGGATGATACTATCATTCCTTTAGTGTTTGTTGTATTTCTCATTTGAAAAAGTCATATGCTGAAATATTGTGCATGTTATTTTGAGGGGGAAAAAAACTATATATATCTATATACTAAACTATATATCCATATATAGATATATATATCTATATATAGATATATAGATATAGCATGCATGCACAATTTGCAAATAGAAAAATACTACAGCATCAACTTTTAATGAAGTCTTTATGTAAAAGCTTGAAATTATTGGAATTATATGTAATATGTAAATACATTGCTCAACACATTAATTTTATTGTGATGGATTTGTATAATATGTTATATAACATGATTTATAGACTTCATTGGCTTTATAATGACTATGCAATGTGCCTATTTTTTAGTTAAAGTTCAGTTAAAGTAAGCTACTGATGCTATGAAACAACAAGTGTGTGTGTCAAAGTGATGAATTTATCTTTATTTTAAAGGTCTTTAATCCCCCTTAAAAAATGAGAACACCATTGTTGTTAGAGATCAGTGGTTACATTAACTTTAAGCAGAATCAGGGAGCATGTTGATATCTGATGTCTAGGATTTTAGACGCAGGCCGATATTTTACAATATTAGTATTTTAATATCAGATCAGGACTAATATTTCATTGGTTAAACATTTTCAGCATAAATACATACGTTTGAGCTGGAAATAGACAGATACATCGACCGGTCGACATTTTGGGCCAATATTCACGTTTTGGGATAACGGTCGTTTTATCGGAGCGTTCAGCAGCCATGCCTTCAGATCACGTGAAGGATATGTATTGGCATGTCCTCTTATTTGCTCTGCATTGTTAAAGTTTTGTTTGATTTGTTCATAAAGGGTTCTGTTTTGTTTAAACTGAGTCCTGCCTAATATTTGTTCTCATTGTTTCATGTTAATTCTGTAAATGGAGGGGAAAAAAGGAACATCAGCTCCAAGAATCACCCAGAAAATATCAGCAGAACCTATCGGGCGTCAGTGGAACATTGTCCTACTTTGTTTTAAATAAACTAATTTATCCCCTAGATATAAAATCATAAAAATGTATAGTAGATTTCTGCCTTTAAAGT
>NW_015150908.1:576436-594541 GCF_000732505.1 Cyprinodon variegatus | reverse complement strand
CTTATTTCAACCGTTGCGTATATTAGCTGCGACATGTGAATCAAGATGCTATGACAGAAAAAATGTTACTGACAGATGACCGTTGATATATGATTGGCTGAATTTAGGTGTTCAGCCTGATATATAACTGACTGGCCTGCATAAAATAACGGGAAAAAAACAACACAGATTTTAAAACAGAAATGTTGTAACTTTTGGGTACTGATAAAGAGTACATTTATATATATGTTTAAGCCAGAATAATTTGACATTTAAATTTGATTTCCCTACGACTTTTAATATCCATCCTTTTAATAAGTGATAATAATCAGGTGTAAAACATCCTGGTATATGACTAATGATTTTCTCTGACTAAAATCGTCTGGTTTCCACTGAGCCAACAGAAAGTAAAGATGCAGCGTTGAGTTTATTTGTTTTCCACAGAGGGAACTGGATGACACATCATAGTTGTAGAAGTCAGATGATTTAATCCCAAGGCAAACAGAGTCACACTCTGTGGCCTCACTGATCAGTCAGCCAGTTAAATGATGTCGAAAGGGAATCGCCTCCCGAAACCGGCCTGCTATTTGCATATGGGACAAACAGCCCACGCATGATAAACTAGTCATTACACAAGCTGCTTTTATGGTACCTTCAGCTATCAGGAAAAACTCTGAGGCAAGCTTCAGAAAATGGCTCCTCTTCCTGTTAGAGTAAAGCGTTTCGAAAGCAATAGCCAAGCACCCAAACAGGTTTGTCAGAGGTTGAAGTTGTTGCGGCTTTTAACTCTGCTGTAATGACAGTGGTCAGTGTCAACAAGTGATCTCAGCATTTATTGTGGCTACAGCTGACTCAGAAACCATTAACGCTGCATTTTATGGCCCATGGGCATATCAGGGCAGACCCCGACAGAAGCAATGTGGGAAACGTTTGGTAGTTTATTAGCTGTGGCTTTTACACAGACCTGTTTGATTTCACCTCTTTAAACAGGACTCCTGATTGAGGTCGACTTCATTGCTCTGGTTTCTAAACGTCTTCTCTGTTGTTTAAGAAATAGACACAAGCAGCAACAATTTTTCCTGTTATTTTTCTGGCAAATAACACATTTTCTAAATGTAAATAAAAAAATTAAATCCAGAAATGAAACTAAAAAAAGCATTTTTGTTGAAAAAGGTTTTGAGAGTAATTTTCTGTTTAACTCAGATTTACATTTTTCATCTTACTTCCAATTTAATAATCTTTTTTTTTTTTTTTTGCTTTCAGACTTTAATTTTTTTAATTTGTTTTTTTTTGCAGATTTCTTCATTTTTATTTTTATTTCCTGTTTTTTAGATTGAGTTTTCAGTAATTGGACTTTTTTAATTGCATTTCTCAATATCAAATAATGCAAACTTTAGCAGGAGTACTTCAGTTTTATTGGATCGTTGTAATTATATGCTGCATCTCCATAATTTTTTCATTTCTTTCTGAGTTATTTTCATTTAGATGGACGACTCGGAATCCATATAACATATACAGAAACATTTAAAAGTATAAGTTATTCAAAACCCATGGTGTGACATCAAAACAGGTTATTAGGTCATAACACCTGTAGAGGTTTTCTTAGCCTCTAAATCATCTCATTCTGAGTCTGTAGACGACACCGCTGACACATTATGGGAAGCCATCTTTGCTAAAGATGCTAGCGATGCTGGTTGTTCTCAGAGCTCTAAATCCAATCATATTTATAGAAAGTTCATTCTAATAAGGCCTGTAGCACAAGGTGTACCAGGAATGTGGATAATTGGAGCTTTGAGAGGCGTTTGAAGCAAAACCAAGAATTTTGGGAGGAAAAAGGGGAAACTAAAGTTGCAGTCAAGACATCAAGCATTCAAGGGATTCAAAGATGAATCCGCAAAGATCACAAGCGCCTTACCAGGAGTAACTAAGGAGGAAAAAAGCTTGACTGACAGAGTAGTGAAAAAGGTCAAACGTCCTGTTTTCAGATTATTGTAGGTCCTGCAACCTTCCATTCTCCATCATGGTCATCCCAAGTGGGGTCGCGAGGGGTGCTGGTGCCTATCTCCAGCTGTCAATGGGCGAGAGGCGGGGTCCACCCTGGACAGGTCGCCAGTCCATCGCAGGGCAACACAGAGACAAACAACCGTTCACGCACACCTACGGAGAATTTAGAGAGGCTAAATAACATAACATAGCCTATTAGACTAGCCCCACCTGCCAGCGGCCAAAAAAATGTTTGCCTGTGAGTGGTCTTGCCTCGATAAATATCCAAGGCCTAAATCTGGCGGGCCAATCACAACGCAGAGATGTGTTTTGAATTTCTAGATGCAAAGTGGGCGGGGTTTGAGGGCCTGACGACAAAGCTGCACGACGCTGGAGAAAGCACAACAAGGAAGATGGCAGGAACTATTGAACCGTTCTCGTTTGACTCAGCTTTGGAAACCGTAGAAGAAGAGTGGACAGCCACAGATGCTCAAAGTCATATAGGAAGTTACAACAGTCTCCTCTGCTGGTGTTGGTCGTCCATGGTAACTCAGTCATCTGTCAGGACAATATATGCTAAAAACCTCAGGAGATAATGATATGTTCAAGCAGGACTCTATGACCATCCTACACTCCCAAAGGTCAGTGAACGTGATGCTTCTGTTCACGATCAGCCAAAAACTCGCCTAACCTGAGCTCTGTGGAGAATCCCTGAGGATGAGGCAAACATCAGGAGGAAGATTAGAGCCACCAGATCCAACGCATGACCTAAGGGCCGCCATCAGAGATCTGGGCATCTATCACACTGTTCAGACATGTGGCGTTTTTAGTGAACTGATTGAATATTCTCTAATTAAAAAATATGACCAAACTTTTCTCAATATTCCAATTTTTGGTGATTTTAACCGAATAAAGGAATGCATCCCTCCTTTAATGGTTCAAGACATGTAAAAATAAACAAAACAGATTGAAACCAAATTTATCAAACCTAAAAAAAAAAGTTCAATCTCTGCTTGAGGCTGCTGAGCTACACAAACGTTTGTTTGCATAAAAAAGGAAGGATTTCTCAAGGCCATGGCAGCGTGCAGACTGCTGACCCCAGGGGTGTCGATGCACCGAGGAAGCATTGACATACAGGGGTGAGGACATGTTGCCTGCTCGGCGTTTTACCTTCAGCTCCATCCTGCCTCATAATAAGAGGACAGGAGGGTCCATGAAGATAAACAAACCTCAGGTCTGTTTGATGCTGCTGCTGCTGCATGCGTGCACACGTTCCCCAGCTCTGCTTCCTGTTGTCTTCTGGTTGCAGCGGGACTTTGAAGCTAACAAGAGGAGAGCTTCCACCGGCAGACCTGTGCTGCATGTCAGCAGCTTGTAAAGCTGCTGTGACTCCCTACATTCAGGCAGCTGCCATCATGAACCAGATCTCCCTGCAGAAGAGGCCTCTCTGTTTAGTCCCCGCAGGAATAACGCGCCGTGTCACTCTGAACCCTCACCGCCTGCTGCTGCAGACTCTGTCACCTTCTTCTATGACCTCATCTCCCAAACACATAAATCTGACCCTCAGAGCCTCACATAAGGAGCCGATGTGTTGGTCTGACTTTCACCTTTAAAAGATGCGTTCCTAAATGTCATAGCTCCCTGACATTTAGTGCATGATGCATGAATACATCTGTAGGTAGAACACTGCAGGACGTCGCCCCCGCCGCCCATTACCGTCTGTCCATCGCCGCTCACCTAATGTTTGAGCTGCCAGTCTCCTCGTCACCTTGTGTCCTTTCCGCGGTCGTGTTTATTAGATTGATAAGAGCACTCAGCGCTGTCAGTCTACTGTTAATCCTTATGCTCATCTCTGCTAAGCTGGCCCCTCCCGACTGGCACCTGGCTCCCCTCTGAGCGGCCCCCTCTGCTGCACATGTTTTGTTGTTTTGTTCCTGTAGCCGTTACCTCACCATGATGTCAGTTTTCTGTCAGTGGTCATAGAGCACAGACTTTACCCTCAGAGTCCCTCAGTCTGGCCTTTTCTTTCATTTGAAGCTGTGTTTGCTTTAGGTTCCCCCTCATATCCTGGCTACACTGTGACCGACTGAGCCGTGTTTGCACACACGCTTTGGCACAGTTTCCACACAGAAACTCCGCTCTCTCATCGTTTCTGCTGAGCGCTGTGTTTCGCCTCCCTTGTTGGTCGTGATTATCCTGAGTGACGGCTCCTGTAATGACAGCAGCTGTATCAATTACTCTGATTACTGCTTTCATTTCGCTGATGACTGCTGTTTGAGCTACAGGGGGAGATGAAGTTAAATCTGCATACCGTTGTTACACACTGTAAAAAATAGACAAACTGTTTTCTCCTGAGTTAATTCGGATGCTATTTTTTCTTTTGTTTTGTTTTTTGCTGCAGTTCGGCCGTCGAAGCCGAGGTGTTCAGTCACCGGTACCACAGAAGAAGGCAAGAACATTGTGTTGAGATGCACCGCCGCTGAGGGAACCAAGCCTATGCAATACAAATGGGAGAAAACCAGTGACAACAAGCTGCTGCCTGCCTCTGCTGTGTTGGGTAATTGACATTTACCAAAAGCATCAGGGACTTCTCTGTTTCTGTGTTTCAATCTGGAATATTTTGCCCTCTAAACAGACACTGTGGAAGGTACCATAAACGTGAGGAATGTGTCTGCCAGTGCATCTGGTTCTTATCGCTGCGTTGCCAGCAACGCCGTTGGCTCTGAGGAGTGCATCCTGCATCTCAGCGTGACTCCACGTAAGTTCCACACTAACTTAATGCTCATAAGCAGTGGCTTAGTGAAGCATTCACAGCTCTTAGAGCCTCACTTTACAGTCAGAAAGATAAAAAAAATACATTTTATCAGGGTGATGCAAGGCACGGAAATATTTACTCTTTTCCAGACTTCTTATGTTTTTAACGGATGTGTTTGAAAATGCAATAAATTAATTCTTTTGACATTTACCGTTTGCTATTCAGCAACATTAAATGGGGTGTGGTGGCCTAGTGGTTAGGGCATAGAGCTTGGAACCCTGAGGTTCTCAATTCAAGCCCCACGCCCACAGACTGCCACTCTGGGTCCCTGAGCAAGACCCTTTTTTTCCTTATTGCTCCCCTAGCACCCTACAATGGCAGCTCAAAGATGACCCTGAACATTTAGAGCATGTTTGGCTTAATCTGCCGCTGTGAAGCAGGATTCTCCACCATGAATAGAATCAAAAATAAATATGGATCCAGGCTGAAAATGAGCACCTTGATATGCGCTTTAGAATGGCTTAGTCTCCATTCAAACCCAGGTTTAAAGCCTTGCAGGGCAGCATAAAGCCCACTGCGAACATTAGGACAGAAAAAAGAAACGGTTGGTTCAGGTGTTTTATAAAATATTTGAACCAGGGAAGTATCTATATACCAAACTGAACGATTGTTGTTCTCTACTTCAAAAAACAGTTTAGATTTTTTATTTTTTTTTTAAACATGGATTCATAAAAACCTGCTTTTTATCGCAGTATTAAATTATGTTTAAAGTAACAGATTATAATTAAAAATGTCTCCGGACCTTTATTGGTCTATGAGTTTCTTTATTCGGACCCTGCTGAGTTTTGGTTACCCATGCTCTAGATTTTATTTAAAAATATCAGAATGAAGAGATCTTATTAGGAATGTAAAATTCACTCATCAGATTTTTAATAAATTTGTTTTCAAATTCTGAAAATGTTGCATGGTTCTTCTTCTGCTTCACTTCAGTGCACCATTTTGCTAATGATGTATTTGATGCATCTAAAATACCAAGCCTGTGCTTTTAGCGAGACTAAATGTGTAAAAAATGAAATGTACAGAGTTTAATAAACTTTACAAAGCCTGTTTTTATAAACCTGATGCAGCTCTGAGCTGACTTCTGTTTTCTCTATGAAGGATCTCTTTTATTCAACCGCAGTGTTCAACTTGTTCAGTACTAATTCTGTTTTGTAGAATTTGTGGGTTCTTTAAGTGTTTTAATTAAGCCATAGTAGTAAACTAGATGCATGCAGGATCCAGGAGGTTATAGAATATATATGAGAAACCATGTTAGTGTATAAATATTTGTCTTTCTGTTTCCCAGTCGAAAAGCACCCACTTTAGACTTCAATGGCTTTAATGATTTTTTGCAACAGACTCTTGAGGAATCTGAAAGGAATCTAAAAACTACTAATAACTGTTACTTTTACTGAAAATTATTGGAGTTAAACTGAATTATTGATCCAAAACCTATTTTTTATAAAACAATTTGAACCCAAAAATGTGACCCTAATTTTTTTAAACTTCTTTTTGTTTTTCAGCGCGCAACACTGCAGGCATCATCGCAGGATCCATTATAGCTGTCCTGTTGATCCTGATCCTCCTCGCCATCATCCTGTTCTGCTTCTGCCGTGCTCGCAACCGCAAGAAGTACGAGAAGGAAATCTGCAACGAGATAAGGTATGCCAACCAAACGCCGACGCCATGCGGCTCATAGAGTCGCTGAAACTGTACGGTGTGTTGAAGGAGTAAAGCTTTAGTTTTCTCTCATGACGGCTTTAAAATTTAGCGTTTTCCTTTGAAATTGAAAGTCATAAAATAGAATAAACTATCTTTGGAATTATTTCTGATAAAATGTATAGTGTAAAATAATAAAGAGAAGATTATATCACATTTACAGAGACACTTCTCTGACAGCTCTATAGATATAAAGCAAAGCTGGGAATTAGAAATGTTATAGTTATTGAAGATGAGGAATGGGAGGAGATTTCAGACAAAGGTTTTTTTTTTTTTTTTTGCCCCAGGATGGAAGGAATTTAACTGGAAATAAAGATTTTTTTGAAAAACCTTCCAGTATTTCAAAATATGACAGAAATGCCTCAAACTTATGGTGGAGGAACTGTAATCGGATTGGGGACTACACTCCAATCTTTTGGGACTATCCAGTACTGATTCCATTTTGATAAGGGATTCACACTGAAATTAAGGCAGTTTCTTAATGTGTACTTGTGTTTTCTCGTGTGCTCGTGAAACGTCATCAGCCTCAGCACTAGTACTGTTACAATTCACAAGAACAGCAGACCGAGAACAAACGGAGTCCCTGGATGTTGTTCTCGCCCCTCTCTATTTACCCAGCATGCATCAGAGCAGACTTGTCAGTTCTTGACAATGAGCTCCATTGAAAGTTAAAAGTTCTAAATGTACGTTTCAAGATAATTTGAGGCGAGAATATTATACTTTAAGGTGTCACTATATGGTCCATTTACGAATTTTAATGCGTAATTAAAAAAAAAAATTCCGAAGTTGAAAGCACCGTGGCAACCAGCGGACCTCAGAGGCCAACGGCAGCCAGGGCTAACGTTAGCCTGTCTGCAGCAGCCGTCTCTCTGCATTGCTGTGTTAAGGACCGCTGGATCTGATGGCGAGTTTTTTATTTTATTTGGCAAAATGTTCACTTGATTTTTGTTTATCTGACTGTCATTATTAATCCCCCACTAAATGAAATTTTTTTATAATTTATTATTATCCAGAGACTATTAATAACAGGAGGTGATATGCAGCTCCAGATGAGCCGGGTGTGTGGTGAAGTCACAAATACGCTTCTGTTCCATTTGGCCCATATTTATGCTGCTGCTCCCGTTCTCCCAGAGTCCACACTTTCCTGTGTTCTTCTCAAGAACATTTTTGGCGAGGAGTCCGTACTCACTTTCTTAAAAGAATATTTGATTTTACGTTACCACTGAACCCGCTGTATTATATATTAGGTTTGACCCCAAAAGAATATATTGATGAAAAGGAAAACTTAGTTACTACATATTCTGCTATTAGTAACAAGGAGAATGATAACTCTGTCTTGGCTTAAGCCTGCGCCCCCAACCCTTCAACAATGGCAAAAAGGTTGAAAAATGTGTACATAATGGAGACACATAGTTATACACTATTTGCTAGTTGAGTGACTTCTGGTGCCAATTGATTTTATTTAGGATGATCAGAATAAAGGGGGTGGATACACCTTGTACCTCTTTCCTCCCACTTTACAATTATAAGCAGTACCTCTGGTCTATCAGCTAAAACCAAGTGAAGTTTGTTACTTTTAGAAGAGATGTTTTTAAGGAAGCGTATGTTTGAGCTCTGCACACTCGGCCATGATCGCACACACAAAGCCACCAGCAGGTCCTTTACACCCCAACAGCCATGAAAAAGGATTTTTCTCCATCAGCGTTTTTCTTTTTTCTCCCTTCCTCAAATAAACAGCTGTGGTAATCAGTTTGAAAGCTTTGTTTGCTCTGTGGATCCTGTGTGATGTCTGCCTGTGGCTGCCACCCACCCCCTCTACAGATCAACCCCTTCTCTGGCTGTCCATGTCTCCATCCGCCCTGTGGACTCTCCACAACCACTGCCCCTGCTATCACTCTGCTGTGGGCTGAATCTGGGACCACAATGTGACACTGCTCACAGTGTAGGACAAAGAGGATTAGGCCTCTGGTCCCTGTCTCCTGCACACATTGGCAGACATATTATTGCATGATGCTACAGACTGAACAAGCTGTGGCCCCTGAGGCTCAGTTTGATTGAGCATTTAACTGGATTATTGCTGCTTATTAGTATTTAATGTGCTGGCAGAGGGAGTTGAGGGCATAGTTGTATTGGGATGCTGTGTTTACGGCTGCAGGCTTTTGCGCAGTCCTTGTGACTTTGACTCTGTCAATCAGATCTGCAGAGTCCCATTATTTGTCAATTTTTTTATTGAGTCAAACCATGTTCTGCTCTTGAAATGACTCCACACTCTATTACACGGTACTTGCACTCTAGAGAAAAAAAAATAAACTACTTAAAACATCCACCAAACTATTTTGTTTTTTTTTTTGGGTAAAACCAACAAAACCTTAAATGACTACATTCTCGAAATTAAAATGACATTATGTTACTTAACTCTTTATAGGGCACTCAGTGAAATACTTTGAAAATCAAAATTTCAAGCCAATGGTGTTATTGGACTCCAGTACAAGACATTATTACCTTTGTAACATTAAAAAATTATGGATATTTTGATGCTGCATCATTTTTGCCTGCGAGTGGTCTAGCATGCAAAGCGGACGGGGTTTTGAGGGCGTGACGACAAAGCTGCGTGACGCTGTAGAAAGCACAACAAGGAAGATGGCAGCAACTATTGAACAGTTCTCGTTTGATTCAGCTTTGGAATCAATTTTGGAAGGATTAGACTTGGAGTTTTCGTTGAAACGTGAGCAGGAAGAGGCTCTACGCTCATTCATTTTTAAGAAGGACGTATTCACCGTTTTACAGACAGGCTGTTTGTTTACACTCCCCCACCAGCTTTCTGTCGTGCTTACTACGTCACAGTCAGTTGCGCTCATTGGTTAGAGCGTTGGCCAATAGGCACAGACATGGTTTAAAAGACAACGGGGCCACACTAAGTTACACATTTAATCTCACATTTAGTCTGACTTATCAGGATAAACTTGTCCTATAAAGTGTAAAAGGTTGGTAGTATTAAATTAACTTTTTCTAACTTGGAATCATAAATTCTGAGTGTTTTAGTGTTTCTAATCATTGTAAATGTATAGCTTTCGTTGTTGAGCCACCAAACTAGCATGTTATAAATATAAGTGCTGTGACAAAGTATTTAACCACTTACAAATGGCCTCTGTTTGTATTCATTTTAAATCAGCAAACAAACATTCTATGAAACAAAGTTAATCTGAGTAACCCCAAAAATCTTTATTCCATCGCTGGGATTATTCAATCGGTTCCCCTTGTCGAAATCTGTTTCCGCTGTCTAAATCTGTTTCCGGTGTCGAAATCTGTTTCCGTTGTCGAAATCTGTTTCCGCTGTCTAAATCTGTTTCCGCTGTCTAAATCTGTTTCCGTTGTCTAAATCTGTTTCCGTTGTCTAAATCTGTTTCCGCTGTCTAAATCTGTTCCCCTTGTCGAAATCTGTTCCCGCTGTCTAAATCTGTTTCCGCTGTCTAAATCTGTTCCCGCTGTCTAAATCTGTTTCCGCTGTCTAAATCTGTTTCCGTTGTCTAAATCTGTTCCCGCTGTCTAAATCTGTTTCCGCTGTCTAAATCTGTTTCCGCTGTCTAAATATGTTTCCGTTGTCTAAATTTGTTTCCGTTGTCTAAATATGTTTCCGTTGTCTAAATCTGTTTCCGTTGTCTAAATCTGTTTCCGGTGTCTAAATCTTTTTCTGTTGTCTAAATCTGCTGCTGTTTTAATTCAGCCTCAATCATCTAATTAATTTCCTGTTGTTTGTGCTCCTTCACAGAGAGGATGTGCCGCCTCCAAAGAGCCGTGTCTCGAGCGCACGCAGCTTCACCATAGGCAGTCAACGCTCCTCACTGGGATCAATGTCGCCTTCCAACCTGCAGTACATGGGAACCAATACCCAGTATGACAAGATCCCGTCCGCTGAAGAGTATGACCGTCCTCCAAGCCAGGCCCCTCTGCCTCCTCCTTCCCACGCCAGAATGGCCGGCCCCAACCTCAGCCGCATGGGGGCCATCCCCGTCATGACCCCGGCCCAGAACAGGGACGGCTCCATCGTCTAACGCGTTTTCTGCTGAAGAAGGGACCTCGGACAAAAACGCTAGTAAAATGAAGCAGTGGGTGGATGCGCTCCACTATCTGCTCTTTATTATTTACAAATGCAAAGGTCCCCTTATGAAGACATGCCCCTCCCCCCCTGAATTTTTAATGTGCTGTACTGGATATAGAGCACATTCACTTTTTACCAGAAACAAAACAAAAAACACTTTTATGTATTTTATGTCCTGGATTTTCTTGCAGGAAATGAATTGGTGTGGATGGAGATCAAAATGGTCAATATACAAATTCTATTGTACATAACTGCATGATTTCTAACAATGGATTCTTTGGCTGTAGATATGCTGTATGTTTAAAACAGACCCTTCACTGGCACCGTGCGCAGCTGTTTGCATGTCTGTGTGTAGAAACCTGCAGCTGGATGTGTCTGTAAATAGTTTAGATATCTGAATGAAGTTTTAGAAAGCTGTAGTTTCCTTTTCTTTATGTTTTCCCCTAACTGTACCATTACCTCTCCAGTTTTAACAGGTTCTGGCTTTTCTATGATTGGATATAAGTTAATGTAGCATGTTTTATGCTGATTGAAAACCCATCAGTCCTCCCACAACAAAATGTGACTTAATTCCTAAAGAAAAGACCTGTTTAATGCTCAGATGTTGTGTTTGACAAACTGCCTACTTTGAGTTTAACGTTGGGGGGGCTGAAAAGGTTGTAATTGGCTGATGTGGGGGGGTATGGGTCTAAATGTTTGGTGATTGGTTGGATGTTTGTTTTTTGTTACCAATCTTTCCATTCCGCGTCCCCGCCCTCCCCCAGACAGCCTGCATTGGGGGTACAGCAGGCAGCTGGTCAGCAAGGTTCACTGAGCAGTCAGCTTTGATTGTGTTTGACTATATGAAGGCCCCCACCCTAAGTGCTAGCCCCCCCATTTACATCCATACTGACCAATTACGAAGACTAAAGGAGAACGTCTTCAGTTATCTCAGCAGCCTTTGTAATCCTCCATATTTGTTGATGCACTACAAGGGAGCAACACCCTGATTAACCCTCTCTCCCCGCGGTCAGTAGGAATCCAGCCTATGTAGCATTAATTTGAACATTTTAATGAAGGATGGTAACCGCAGGTGAAGGAAAAAAGTTTCCCACAGAGCAGAGGGCTACAAACTGTTTCACTCTCCGCATTAAAGCGCTCTGGTTTGACCTTCATTTCCGATCTCAGGGCAGAAACTGTCAGTTTTTAACAGTTCCTGAGAATTTGGCTTATTTTAGCAGTCATTCTCTGAAAGCCGAACATCTTGCCTGGTTTCCTACCTTACCGGACGAACACGATACAAACACAGGCTTCTTATTTTCTTCTCTGATGCCTTACTTTCTCTTTCTTCTTTCCTTACACTCTTTCCTTTCCACTCTTCACCTTTTTGTTTTTTATTCTGTCGTGCCTTGTTGCCTGAGCTAAACTGCTGTTCTGTGCAGAAGCATCATTTTTAATGGCCGTGTCGGTTTTGAGAAAGCAATCATTACTCTGGGCTCGAGCTGGAACAAATAGCATTTTTTTTTTACACCAAAAATGAAACAAACTATCTTGAGGGCTTTGATGTAAATCTGGAAAACAGCATTTCTTCCTACATCTGCAAACATTGATTTAGCTTTTTCACCGTGGCATTTATTTATTTATGATTTTCATTCATAAAATAAAGTAGGATCATCCAAAGCATCCTAAATGTATGTCAGGTGGTTGACATTAAGAACACTCGGTGGATTGAAGGATGTGGCTGCTTTAGTTTCTACATCAGAGCTGAATTTGAGGAGAAATGCCACTTTTCTAACCTGCAGTATGTTGGGGATTATAAATCATTATAAACATTTAAATAGTATGAGAGAGATGCCATCCCCTTTATGAACCCAACTATTGTTTAATATTAGAAACCAGCCCATGCCTACGCCCCCCCACATCGATTCTTCGTTTATTTTAAAGTTGCAGACCTTCGCTGAATCTGTTTTTGATTCTTTGCTCGCTGCAGCGGCCCCTGGATTTGGGATTAACATCACTTATTCCTAAGCAGCAGGAAAAGGACTAACTTTGCTGAATTTACAATCAAACATCTGTCATTTGTGCTTTAATCCCTTTCTTGTGTGTTTTTGTGCGAGCAGCTGTATTTACCACTTGATGCTAGCCAGGATTCCCATAAGGCGATCTGCGGGTGACGTGTACAGATTTCCTGTTACTCTTCCATGCTCATAGCTAAAATATATTAACTACTATTAACAATATTAGCTTGGAAATCGGTGTACTAATACTGTATGAAGACTCCATTGAGGTGCACACTCTGTTCAAATCATATTTTCTTTCTGTGTATTTTTGTGCTGTATTTTTGAATAATAAAAGTCAATGAAATTAAAAATGTCCACTTTTTATTTTGGGTTGTTTACGTTGCAGCAGTTTTCCAGTGACTCTGCTTCATGTAGCTTTTTCTGTGATGCGTTTTAATCATCCAGCCGATCTGAGCCCTTCCACCAGGTGAGGTGACTCCGTAACCCCTTAATGATTGTAATTAATCAATTTCAGTGCAGACGCAGTTCGACACCTTCAGATTGAAATAAACTCACTGAGCTTTGTGTCCTGCTTCCTGCATGCTGTCAGTCATTTGTTTTACTGTTTGCTTAGATTTTAGCAATCAAAGCTAATTCCCCTCCTTAGTTAATGTACTGGGTGATGAGTTTAATTGCAATTCAGCGCTAATCAAAGTTGTACCAAATGAGCTTCCTAATTAACCGAGTGAAGGGAAATGTAGCTCAGTGTGGTGTTGCTCATCTCTAGCTCACTGTACTTAACATGCTGTTGATGTTAACATGTGGGTAGATCAATGCCCGATTATTAGCCGGTGGCCCCACTAGTGCATCCTGCCGACAGATAGTCAATAAAAAAAGACTAAAGCATTTAGTAGCAGCGCTAAGCGGACATCCATAGCTATAATTGGATGTTAGTAATTGATAGGGCCCTGGAGCAAAGATCTGTGATGGTTCTGTCTCCATAGCAGGTTCGCTTCTGTTCAGCAACTCCTCTAAGACCCTACAGACCGATGTGCTAAACAGGCTTCTCTGCTGTTTGTATAAAGTGAATTAAATACGCTAAAACCAAAAGGAAAAGCTCTGTAAACATGGCGACATAAAAGTATGGAGTGAATTTTATTGCAATTTTTGGTGTGAACGCAAAAACACATTTTGTGGTAGGAAATTTTAAAGAAATGCGTTCCAGGAATGGAAAAAAAACGTTTTAATAAAATTTTGAGTTTTTTCCAATTTATTTTTCACATGTAATTTTGATTTTGATTTGCAGATTTTTTATTTTTCAATCCTAACTTTTGTTATTTAACGCATTTTACATTTTTTAAAGAATCTTTGTTTTCAGATATGCTGAGTTTTATGGAATGCATTCTTTTCAAATTACGTTTTGCGGTGGGCTTCTATGGCGTGAGGAACGGAAATGCATTTCTAGCCTGCATGGGAGATGACATTTTGATCAATGTAGAAGCTGCGTAGGAGCCAGTGTTGGTATTGGAAGTGAAGAGATATATGATCTGGGAAATATATGGAGGGAAAAAAACAGCTTAAATTTGGAAAAACAGGAATATAAAAAAATATTTTATATATAACATCTGTTATTGAATAAAAAAGAAAAATAAGATAAGAATCAAATTTGAAGAAATATATAGAAATAGAATAATGCAGAAACACAGCAAAGTTACTGTCAAAACTTAAGTTTAATTTCAGAATTGTATTTTTTATGTGTCCTTTGCTTGGAAAAATAAGGGAACAACTTTCACCTCATATCAGTGAGGCATCTTACCAGGGATGTGAATAAACCCAGCTGTAGCCTAGTTTAATGTTCTTTCTTCACATGTTTTTAATCAAGTTTATTCCTTTAAATGTATTTACTTATCTATATAGTAAAACATCAGTATCCTTAACCCCTTATAGGTCAAGTTACCATTTTTGATCACTTGCTACATGGATGTGCATCTTATTTTGGAGTTTGACCAATTAGATGAGCCCTTGAATGATATATTACCTACTGTAAATTAAGCTGGGGAAAAAAAGTTAAGTCAAGAAAAGAGGTAAAAAGCTAATTAAAAAGTTAAAAAGGGAAAACGAAAAGGTTAATAAGCCTAGTTAACAATTATATTTAGGTTTATAAACTAAGAAATGTAAGTGCCAGTATCAGCATTAATGCCTCTAAGGTTATGTTGTACCAAAAAAATAGTGTTTCTTTTACTCTGTTTTTTCATTAATTTTTTATAGAAGCACTTTAGTTATTTTTGTTAATATATTCAAGCAAGTTGGCGTTTCTTGTTATTACCTTGACATTAATTTTTTGCCATCAAAATGTCCATATGTTTTGAATGTTACAAAGGTAATAAGGTATTGTCCTGGATTCTGTAACACTATTGGCTTGAAATTCAAATTTTCAGTATTTCACTGAATTTCCTATAAAGAGTAAAGACATGTCTGAGAAATTTTAGTTGCATTGAAGCTGCTAAAGCAGGAGATACCCAGGGTTGATTGGAATGATGTTTCATTGGAGATCTAAATCATTTCAAGCAGAGTTTTGAAAGAATTTGTTCTGATCAATACAATTTTTAAATTGCAGTCATTCTAATTCTAGGATCATAAAAGCAAAATGTTTTTTTCGATTACTTTAGTGTGTTTCAGATGTCAAGCATTCACGCTCTGAACGATGGGCTTAAAATGCTGTAATTTCACCTCACCTGATATCTTTGTTTGGTTTCTAAGATATTTCAGCTCCCAGATTTGGAGCTGAGCAATGATACAGATAGCAAAGTAGGAGAAAAAGGTGCAATAAAGATATCATTAGTGTAATGTTTCTATTTTCCTAAAATCCTGCAGCTTTATTTAAATAGAGTTTACTGCAGAGCACCTGCATCACCTGCCACCTCTGCCCAAAAGAAACTGCAGGAAGATATTAGAAATGAGCCCAAACCGACGAGCTAGAAGAGGCAACAAAAACCCAGCCTAGATTCTATTCATCCAGTTCACTTAACCAGGTAATTGGCCTCGCTCTCAGTCCAAATACAATTAATTGGTTAGAGCTTTAGCCACAGCAGAAGTGCATCAGCAGGTTCTTTAATAAATGCAGGCTTTATGTAAGGAAAGAAAGCCTATATGCCTCCTGTTATAGTTTCTTTGGTAAAAGAAACATAAACATTATTGCTTCTTGTGTACTTTGTGTGACTCATGCAAATATAAACACCTTTATATTAGATATAAACACAAGCCTGAAGACAGAGGTTCAAAATTCATATTTTTGACTCAGCAACAGTCTAAATGTTTCCAATGTTTCTGTAATTGAAGTTACCGTATCAGTCCATTTTTCTATTTACTTTGAAACCTTCTTTCCCACTGATCTGATTACCAAAAGATATAAGAAAGCATGTTATCATGGACAGTACAATTAAACAATTTACCCGGGTTACTGTACTTCCTGCAGAGGATGAGGAGAGCCCACCTAACCCCACCCATCCTCTCCACCTTCTACAGAAGCACCATAGAGAGCGTTCTGACCAGCTGTCTCACTGTGTGGAGTGGAGGCTGCAGCACCTCAGACTGGAAGAAGGTGAGAAGAGTAGTGAGAACAGCAGAGAAGATCATGGGGCTCCTCTTCCCTCCATTAAAGACATTTCATCCCAGCGCTGCGTGTCCCGAGCCCGTAACATCATAAATGACCCCTCACCCCCCCACCATGCACTGTTCTCCCTGCTGCCCTCTGGGAAGAGGCTTTGAAGCATTGGATGCAGATTCCACAACAGTTTCTTCCCCACTGCCATTAGACTGCTGAATGTATGGTAAAATGGGTTATTGTATTGTATTTTATTATATTTTATCATTATATATATATACATAAAAAAAGTTAGAACTTTAAATTTACAGTCATTTATACTATTTTTTCAAAGCTGCACTTTTAAAAAAAGATGAACTTGTCCAGAGAGCTGTTTCCAAAAGAAAATTCTTTTTGTTTTCACACTTGTGTAAACAGAATGACAAAATCTGTCTAAGTTAAGCCTTCAGCTTCCACTTTACCCTACAGCAGGCATCCCCAAAGTCAGTCATCGAGGGCCTCTGTCCTGCAGGTTTTAGAGGTTCCCCTGCTCCAGCACAGCTGATTTACATTGATAGTTTATAAACAGGCTTTTGCTGAACTGCAATCATCAGAATCAGCTGTGCTAAAGCAGAGAAACCTCTAAAACCTGCAGGACAGCGGCCCTGGAGGACCGACTTTGGTGATGCCTGCCCTACAGGGCAACTCAGTAGA
Source organism: Cyprinodon variegatus (assembly GCF_000732505.1). Lineage (NCBI taxonomy): Eukaryota > Metazoa > Chordata > Actinopteri > Cyprinodontiformes > Cyprinodontidae > Cyprinodon > Cyprinodon variegatus. The sequence continues at coordinate 577,691 of NW_015150908.1, read as the reverse complement.
TGAGCTGGTTGATAATTGCCATCCTAAGCACCATAGAGACATTTCATCCCAGCGCTGCGTGTCCTGAGCCCGTAACATCATCAGTGACCCCTCACCCCCCCACCATGGACTGTTCTCCCTGCTGCCCTCTGGGAAGAGGCTTTGCAGCATTCAATGCAGGACCAGCAGATTCCATAACAGCTTCTTCCCCACCACCATCAGACTGCTGAACTCTTGAGAAAACACCAAACCAAACCACTGCATAGTTGCACCGTACATATTTAATGCTCTTCAATATCAATGCGTTTTCCTCCCACACTGTTTACATTTGATCATTTGCTGCACTTTAAGAAATGGAAATGCTCTGAAAGCTGTAAAAAAAAAACTAAATTTCGTTTTGTAGAGTCTCTGTGTGTACAAAATGACAGTAAAAGTTGTCTGAGTCTAAAGTTGCAGACATCATTGATTCAGCTGCTCCAGTTAAAGGGATGGTTGTCTCTGGGAAGATGAGATCTCTGTGCAGAAATGCAGCAAGGAAAGAGAAGAGGGGGTGCCGAAAAACTGAACGATGGGGCGAAAGATTGGACTCCAGGTTCACCATGAAATCTATAAAGAGAAACTTCACAGATTTAATTTAAAACTAAAAGATCAAAGAGAATTTTCCTCCCTGAGATTATCAACCAAAACATCAATAATGCTCGCAGCTTATTTGCCAGTCGACAGCTTAACAAACACTCCTATCGCTGCGGCCAATGAACTCTGAGAAAACACAAGGTATTAGAAAAGCAGTCTGCACATCAACTCCTGTACCAATACTGCCACCAGTTTGAATAAACTGTTAAAATGTCCCAGTTCTGTGCAATAAACTGGAAGAGTTTAGAAGAAACTTCAGCAGCTAAGCTCCTCTTCCTGCTGTCTTGATGTTTTACCAACAGTTAAACCAGAGTCTAAATCTGTTGGTGCACAAGCCAGATCCCTTTGCCGGAGTTTAACAAGAACTAGGAACAGGTTGGACTGGATTCTGACAATGCAAACCAGACTCCTGGTCAGCTTACAGAGACCAAATAGCCCCTGAGTCAATAGGACACCACAATGGAACTTTTTAAGGTCCACAAAGCTCAGGTGGACTAGTTGAGAAACTCCCATGAACCTAAAGATTCCTGCAAGGTGGTCCAGTATTTCACACAAAAAAATATGTTCAGTTAAGTTGTTCAGGAGTACATAAGTTTTACTTCTTCCTACTCCTTTTCGTACATGTAATAGAGGTATATTAACT
>NW_015150908.1:572904-575516 GCF_000732505.1 Cyprinodon variegatus | reverse complement strand
AGGATAGGAGAGATATGATCTCTCTTTTTAATTTTCATTTTCATTTACAGTTGCCTTTTGTATCTCTGCTTCTTTTTCTGTGTCTGCATGATCTGGTTGAACTGTAAAGTGCCTTGAGTGGACGTGTGCTGTGAAGTGGCGCTATAGAAATAAACTAAAGCTAATTAAATTGAATTGAATCAGAACTCTTGCTGCAGCATTTTAGATCAGCTGAAGGCTTTCAACAACAATTTGTGGACTTCCTGATAGTAAAGAATTACTATAGTCCAGCACTTATGTCTCTGTCACAGCAGTCCCACATAAAATCCAGAGACCTGACTCAGGGTGGATTTAATCAACCCCAAAAGACCTGCTCAGGTTTTATTTTTTGCCATATATGCTATTTTTTTTCCTGGATGATGAACTGACCTCCAGCTTTGGATGTCCTGGTGTCAAGAACCATATGCTTTAAAATCATCTTCATCATGGACAGAATATGGCTGGCAGAGAAACCCAATAAGGAAACAGCATTCTGGTTAAGATTTCTCTTAATACCACCCTTCCACGCATCATCTTAGTTTCCTACATCTGCTTGAAGTCCCACAGTAGGATGATGAAGTCTTCTTGGTCCAGTACCCATTCCAGGAAGGACGAGAAGACATCATCATCCTACTTTGGGACTTCAAGCAGATGTAGGAAACTAAGATAATGGATGATGGAGTCTTCTTGGTCCAGTAGGATGATCCAGTACCCATTCCAGGAGGGATGAGAACGCTGCGAAGGGCGAGCTCTTTCAGACGAGCCCCAAACGCAGCCTCCAGGATGAGGCCTCAGCTCCACTGTCCCCAAAGTCCCTTTTTCTTTATGTTGACATCCTCAAAATTGTCTCCTGATGTCATAAAAGCAGACACCTTTTTTCTATTCAGTGCATTCTCTTATTTCTTATATTGTAAAATCCTTCTTTGTCTTTATTTCCAGTGAATATTTGTTATTATAAAATAATGCACTCCCGTATGGTGTTAGTAATGATTGCACATTCATTACATTCATTAAAAAGACATTAGTGATGTTTGCCCCTCCACATGAACACATTACATTTATGGAATAAATGCTGTTCTCTCGTTGAGTTAATGTACAGTGAATCATACATCATTCCTCTGTGTCCTTCTGCACAATATCCATTTGTGCCTTTTTTTTTACCTTGTCCTGATCCCCTCAGTGGAGGGAAGAGTGGTGCTCTTTTGTTAAGCACCTGGGGATTTATGCATGCCTTCTTATTCTGTCTCTCCTCTCTGCCTCGATAAGGTATTAATTGTTTGCACAGCTAGAAGAAAAAAAAACAAGGTTCTCCATGAGGGTTTCCTTGGCAACCTTATCTGCTTGTACACAGTCTGAGTCGGCTGCTGGTGGGATGATTTATCTTGTAAAGCGTGAATCAGTCCCCGCTCACAAAAGAGGCCTCTAAAAGCACGGGCTTCATCAAAGTTGTTCTCCTCCGGCGTGACGTCTGCTGTCACAGGCGCTAAGCCTATTTTGCCGTTTTTAGAAACCTCAGTCAGGTTGGGACTGAGCTGAAGAGGGAATTCTGCCAGAATAGTGAAATATGCATATGAATGAAGACTCAGCTCAATTAGTCCTATCAGCGCAGCAGAGCATTAAAATTTAGCCTCGCCGCTCGCAGCACTTTGGATGTGAAATGACAAAGATTACCAAATGAATGTAAGCTTTTAGAGCCACTGTGGTTGAATGACTGAGGAATCAAGGCTGTTTCCGGACATGGCTGCTGTGTTTTCCAAGTGTATCCAGATGAACTCCCGGAAGACGCCTGTAGTCATTTACAGAGCGCTGGCCCATTTGCTCCATGTTTTAAAAGTTATTTTCTGTCATGTTTCAGTGTGAGTAATTTTATTTTTGTCCCTGTAAATAAACTGAGTTCCTCGGAAGTGGGTACGTTCTTCAAATTGAAGCTGACAGTCTGAACTTTAAATGTTCAGTCACTGGGACGTTTCAAATGAATCGGAGACATAACGTCGATGTGTCACCGTGGAAACAGTTAGCGTAGGTCTGCCTGAGCGGCCTGCTGGTTGTGGATGGTCCATCTGCTGCTCCCTGCTTTCCTCATGGGGCTCAGCCAGATGTTTGGCAGTCTTCGTCCCCCCCGCCATGTCGCTCCCATTTGGTCGATGAGGAATCATCTATCAGGGGGTCAACCTGCACCTCTGTTGCAGCTTCACTTCATCGTGTCGGGTCACTTCATCCCCATCCGGCTGACTAAAACATGGCTTTTAATGAGTGACCTTCCCCTCCGTGCTCCGGGGAGCATGGGGCTAAGTTTAGTCATGCTTTTCTAAGATTCCTGCCTCTCTCTGGGTGGTTTCATGGATCAGTGAGGTGATGCTCATCTGCAGATTTGACATTTCAGTCTGGCAGCAGGAACATTGCGTGTTGTGTGAGAGATGATGAAGAACACGGAGCTCCCCAGTGAGGGAAGCCCCCCCCCCCACCACATGCAGGGAAACGAATGTCATCTCAGTTTCTTCTTTGCAAGCTTTCCTTATGATGACAAAGAAAATGTAGAATTTATAAGCTATTGAAGAGAAATATCAGCTGTGCTGCTGCCATCAACAGCACAG
>NW_015150908.1:571063-572185 GCF_000732505.1 Cyprinodon variegatus | reverse complement strand
TAAATAAGTTAAATAAATAAATGAATAAATAAGTGGGATCAGATACCTTCTCGTCCTCAGATGCTTTTGCCCACCTGGATCTGTTCCCCCATATCTCCTTGATGTGAGATTTGGTCAGGACAAGTCTGACGACTGAAAGGAAGGTTACTCAGTTCAGCTCTTTTCTATTTGATTTGTACTTTTAATCTGAACCTCTGCTGGACTCTATTACAGGCGATGGAACTTCAATGCCCTTACATCAGCAGAGCACATAATGAAATGTATCCTTGGTGAAGAACAGGGCCCCCGTTTCCCTTTTCTCTCCTCCTGATGATTGGGGTCATCTACCTTATTACCAGAGTGATATATCACAGGTGTGCCTCTCAGAGTCAGCGCCTGTGCATGTATGCGTGTTCCTGTGTGTAGAGTCATCACCCTGAGTGGTCACAGCCGGGTCAAAGATCACGGAGGTGATTTAACAGATTGGGGCCGATCCCTTTTCCCCGTGCAGCCTCCCAGGTAGCACTCGCCCCCACCTCAGCCTGTTTGTAGAGATTAAATTCTCTCTTCATGCTGGACACGTAGCTCAGGCCACCATCACAGATTAGACACGTTCCTTTTTGCAGCACCCTTTCTACAGGCTACAGCTCAGCATTAAGCTGAGAGGTGGCTTCTAGTTATTATCAATCTGGATTTGTAAAGTCTGTGTCTATATAGAAAGTGAATCTCTGGTATGGATTTAATAATTTAATTCAGCATCTCTGGACATTTTTCCCAATTGGTTTTCATGTTCTTTGGTCTAAAGGAGTCAATTCTCGGTGTGGTTTTCAGTTGATTTTAGTTCATTTAGGATTAAAATATAACATTTTCATACACGCTATATGAAAGAGGGACTTGTTTTTTTGTTGTCTGACATTTAAACAGACCAAAGTCTAAGGATTAACAAAATTATTTAAATTCCAATAAAATTATACAGAGATCTTTGGAAAATTTCTTTTTTCACTTTGATCAAAAAGCTCAGGACACTTTACAATCCAACCAGATCGTACAGTCAAGTTGATTCAAAGGGATCTATCAAGATCCAATTTTGCGTGCAGTAATTTGCGCTCGCAAACTGGAATTTTGCGCGAGGGGCTGAACCAT
>NW_015150908.1:559537-567127 GCF_000732505.1 Cyprinodon variegatus | reverse complement strand
AAATAAATCAAGTTTTTCAAAATATTCTAATTTACTGGCTTTTACCTGTATTAGTTGTATTGGAGGCAGGCACTTAATCAGCTAGAAAAATTGAATTGAACTGAATATTCCTCCCTTTCCTGAACACTTTCTACATGAGGCTTCCCAGATCAATATACTGTATGTAGTTCAATTTTAATCCTGACTGGTATCAATCTGTCTTATGCCAGGTTAAGAACATTCATTTAATTGAGTCAAATGTTTTGGGTTTCCTTCCAGAGCTTCTAGGTCCTTCTGACAGAACTGGTATAACAGAGTTGGGTTTGTCGACCACCTTGATTTTACACACACTCAACCAAAATATTTCGGTTTTGTTCCCATTTTCCACAAGATGAACTCAAAGATCTAAAACTTTTTCCACAAATATCACCTTTGCCCTCAAATGTTGACAAACTAGTCTAAATCTCTGATGGTGAGCACTTCTCCTTTGCTGAGACACCATGATTAGTGCACATGTGTGCCATAGACTGCCCACGATAAAAGGCCACTCTGAATGGTACAGTTGACTTCTGAGGCGTGGAAACTGGTTTAAATTGATCAATACTGGCTTTATATAGAGGCATTCCAAGGAGGTCCAAAGCCGACAAGATGATAGCGCTCTTTAGGGCTAAAGTTTTATCAGTGAAGAATTTTTGTTAAACTTTTTACAAAGATCAATAGTAGCTGAGACGGCTGATGTATTCAAAGGGTAAATGAGTTTGTCTATTTTAAAAAAGAACTTGAGGCCTATTATTATTAGAGGCAACCAAAGCAACAAAGCAGTCTGGTAATTAAACAGAAAATTTTTCAGAATATCAAAAGAAACCTTTGACTTATCCTTTTTTTCCAACACCTTTCAGCTCATTCTCAATCTTACCTGCAGGCAAAACGCAGTTTCATTAAAGATAATAAACAAAGTGGTATGAACATTGACATCAAGATTGCTCCCAGCGTAAAATACAGGCAGTTGTGTCACTGATGGCATAGACATAGACTCAACTTTATTTATTCCTTTGGATTAATCCTTCAGGGAAATTCTGGTTCCAGTATCTTATATAGAGTACAAAGAGTTAAAGCAAAATGCAATTAAAGATAAAAATACGACAGACAAAATACACAGTGTAAGAGTGTATATGGTACAAAAAAGGCATAAAAAAGTTGTAATGTCCTGGAATATGTTTCCCTTAGATTTCCCTGTTCATCCGTTGATACGACGAGGACCATCTATTCATCCTATGGTTGGGGAAGTTAGGGTCTATGAGTACGCAGGTAGCTGGTCAGGCCAATCTGCCCACGGAAAAGTCTTGGGCAGTGCGGACAGGGAATGGCGGGTCCCTTAGATATAAAAGTATCTGCACAGCAGAAGACTAGACAGTAGTTAACTCGGGTTATTGCACTTGCACTGCAGAGATGTACTGACCATATAAAGAAGTGACAATTAAACAGACTACAGTCGATTGGGTTATTGCACTTGTACTGCAGAAATGATAGGACCTTATAAAGAAGTAAAAAAATGACACAGGCTACACTGTAGTTAGCATGTGTTATTGCACAGTGAGATAAAAGATATTGCATGAGTGACAATAGGTAATGTTTTGCGTAAGATGTCCAAGGTTGGGGGTGCTGATCTTTGTCCCTCTTCCTATCACCTCATCCATCCACCAAGTGAGGAGTTGTACAGCTTGATGGCTTGAAGAACAAAGGAGTTCAGCAGTCTGTTGGTCCTGCTTTTGGGGAGGAGTAATCTCCCTCTGATCAGGCTCCCCTGAGTGGTGAAGACAGTGTGCAGAGGATGGCAGGCATTGTTCATAATGTCCAGCAGTTTGTTAAGTGTCCTTATCTCTACCACCGTCCTCAGCTTCTTGCCAATAACAGAGCCGGCTCGTCTCACCAGTTTGTCCAGTCTGGAGGTCTATTACTTGGATGTGCTGCTCCCCCATTACACCACGGTGTAGAAAATGACCCTGGCAACCACAGACTGGTAGAACATCTCCAACAGCTTATTACAGATGCTGAACGACCGTAGTCTCCTCAGGAAGTACATTCTGCTCTGCTTCTTCCTTTGCAGAAAACTGAGCGGTGGTAGATAAAGTATTCCCTCAAGAAGTTATAGACCTTAGACATAGTTTAACCAACAAGGTATGAATCGTAATAGAAAATGAAAACAGGTAGCTAATCAGAGATACATGTTCAACCAATTTCTTTAATGTTTGGACAGAAGTCACAAGATATTACAAGGTCCAGATTATCACCTTTCTGTGATCAATCTAGTCTAGAAAATACAGTAATATTTTATTTTGAAGCCATGATTCCGCTTTAAACATGAAGTCCAGATCTCTAGATGTTTAAAAGTCATTGAGCGGAAAGGTTTAGATTGCAAAAGACCAACATTTAATCAAGGCCATGCGAATGGATGACGGTGGGGTGGCACGTGTTGAAGACGAAATAACAATCAGCCTCTTAAGGTTCCTCCTTTCAACTCCCCCCCATAGGTCTACAGGCCCATTGACGACAGAAAAACTCCTCTCAGCTCAGGGGAGCTGAAGTGAAGACAGATCCAACAGGCCACTTCCAGCGGCGTCTGAATCCCAGGGAGCAGGGGCCTTACCTACTGAGCAGTAAAACGCACCACATGATCTGTAATTTTCTAAACTAGAAATGTTTTCTACACCAAGAAGGTTGCTCCCATCTTGGTTCTCCTGAGAGGAGATGATTCAGAAATAGTGCAAAGAGGTATAAGAGGAGTTCTGCTTCATACAACAGGAACAGTGCAATTATCTGCCAACCCTCCAGTAACTGCACAGCAGTGTAGTTGAGGTTTAAGATTTATTGAGAGTAACTGACCCAACCCAGACAGTAAATATATATGGAAATGCTCCCCAGGCTTCAGAGATGCAATGAAAAAAGGGCTAATGTCAGAAAAACAACCACCATGGAGCATACAGCAGAATTCAGACTCTAAAATATACTGTTTGTTGAAAGAACAGCCCATCCAGGCCGGTAATTACAGTGAGGAAAATAAGTATTTGAACATCCTGCTATTTTGCAAGTTCTCCCACTTAGAGATCATGGAGGTCTGAAATTGCCATCATAGGTGCATGTCCACTGTGAGAGACATCATCTAAAAAGAAAATCCAGAAATCACAATTTATATTTTTTAACTATTTATTTGTATGATACAGCTGTAAATAAGTATTTGAACACCTGAAAAAAAATCAATGTTAATATTTGGTACAGTAGCCTTTGTTTGCCATTACAGAGGTCAAACGTTTCCTGTAGGTTTTCACCAGGTTTGCACACACTGCAGGAGGGATTTTGGCCCACTCCTCCACCAGATCTTCTCTAGATCAGTCAGGTTTCTTCGCTGTCGCTGAGAAACACGGAGCTCCCTCCAAAGATTCTCTATTGGGTTTGGGTCAGGAGACTAGCTAGTCCACACCAAAACCTAGATATACTTCTTCCAGAGCCACTCCTTGGACATCCTGGCTGTGTCTTCGGGTCTTTGTCGTGTTGGAAGACCCAGCCTCGACCCATCTTCAATGCTCTAACTGAGGGAAGGAGGTTGTTTCCCAAAATGCAATGCATGGCCCCGGTCATCCTCTACTTAATACAGTGCAGTCGCCCTGTCCCATGTGTAGAAAAACACCCCCAAAGCATGATGCTACCACTCCCATGCTTCACAGTAGGGATGGTGTTTTTGGGATGGTTCTCATTGTTCTTCTTCCTACAAATACAGTTAGTGGAGTTATGACCAAAAAGTTTTATTTTGGTCTCATCTGATCACATGACTTTCTCCTCTGGATCATCCAATTAATGGTCATTGACAAAATTAAGACAGGCCTTGACATGTGCTGGTTTAAGCAGGGGAACCTTCAATGCTTTACATGATGTCAAACCATGACGTCTTAGTATATTACAAACAGTAACCATGGAAACAGTGGTCCCAGCTCTTTTCAGGTCATTGACCAGCTCCTCCTGTGTAGTTCTGGGCTAATTTTTCACCTTTCCTAGGATTATTGGGACCCCACCAAGTAAGATCTTGCATGGAGCATCAGTCCTAGGGAGATTAACAGTCATGTTTAACTTCTTCCATTTTCTAATGATTGCTCCAACACTGAACCTTTTTTCTCCAAGCTGCTTTGCAATTTCCCTGTAGCCCTTCCCATCCCTATGGAGGTGTACAATATTGTCTCTAGTGTCATTGGATAGCTCCTTTATCTTGGCCATGTTAGTAGTTGGATTCTTACTGATTGTATGGGGTGGACAGGTGACTTTATGCAGCTAACGACCTCAAACAGGTGCATCTAGTTTAGGATAATAAATGGAGTGGAGGTGGACATACAGACTAACAGCTCTTTGAGGGTCAGAATTCTAGCTGATAGACAGGTGTTCATATACTTATTGGCAGCTGTGTCATACAAATTGTTTAAAAAAATCATATATTGCAATTTCTAGATTTTTTTTTAGATTATGTCTCTCACAGTGGACATGACCTACGATGACAATTTCAGACCCATCCAAGTGGGAAAACTTGCAAAATAACAGGGTGTTTAAATACTTATTTTCCTTACTGTATGTCAAAATACCATACATGTTGCATTTAAGATGAATACCCTCTGTGAAAATTTGCTTTATCCCCAAATCCTTATGTTGCTTACTTTAAACTTTAAACTTAACCTGGTTTAAAGTTTCTAAAAAAAATCTGTAAAGAATGATTTTCTATCCATTTATTAACCAATCAACTGAAAAAATAGTCAAAAGATGGATCAATTAGAAAGATAATGTTAGGTTCATCCCTGGAAGAAAGTTATAAAAGCATATTCGTTATTCTGTGAAGTCTGGTAATCCTAAGAAATAAACATTTGGTCTGATTTAAAGTCAAACAGTGGGAAAAAAAGTTTGGTTTTATGCAGTGTACGTAAATATCTGGTTTCAGTTGTCTTACGGCTGCTGGCAGACGGTTCCATCCACCCATCATTGCCACAGAAGCCTGAGTGCATCAGGTGTGTGAAGTATGTCTGAAACTGGCCTGGTGGAAATAGCAGTGAAAGCCCAGTACTATTAGGCTGCATGGCTTTCTCTGAAAGATGTCATTGGAGACATAATGCATTACAAGTAGTAAAATGCAAGATGTTGAAAGGGATGTTGAAAGGGACCCCAGAGAGCTGTTGAGTTGACGGGTAATTTTCCTTCAACAGCTGTGATGTCCTCTGCTGCGGTGCTGCCGTGTTTTTCCTTTGAAGGTCAAGGCTGTGTGAGAACACCCCTGTTTTCATCCCAGTCCTCAGAAAGACTCCAGCCAGTAAACAGCCTATTTCATGTTCCCAGTTCGGTGTTGACAGTTTTTAACATTCCCCACCTTTCCATTAGCTTAGCAACTTGGAGGTCACTGGGAGGATCTGGGAACTGGGAACATTCACTGGTACCCTCTACAGGCTATTTAATGGACTTGTAGAAGTAGTGTCCATTAAGCTGGACGTGTCTCTGGTCCAAAACACCTGAAATAAAAGATCAAACTGAATCCACAGATTTTAGAGAGTTATGCTAAAGAACTAGAAATCCGATTCAGGTTTGTTTTCATTGTTTGGGCGAATTATCAAAACTCCGCTCTCCTAGAAGCAGATGAGATCAGATAAACCTGTTTTAGGAATTAGGGAAATTTTTGTTGTTATACTAGGACAGGGGTGGGCGATTCCAGTTCCTGAGGGCCGATATCCTGCAACTTTTAGATGTGCCTTTGGTTCAAAGCACCTGAATCAAGTCATTAGCCCTGTAATGCCAAATGTATCATATTTGATACATACGGTTTCTGGAATGTTTTGCGTCTGACACCTTTTGCATAATTTAATGGTAAAAACTTTGCTCAAAATCCTATTGTACACAATCAGATATACCTGATAGCAGAGGGCAGAAGACTAGACAAAAAATAATCTTGACTTATCGCATAGTAATAAATTATTAATATCAAAAATGTATTTCAGTTTTTTCTTTTTACATATTTTGTTAAAAGGCCAAATAAGGACTTCAAACCAAAAAATAGTAATTTTTTGTTTTGTTTTAATTCTGGATCGGGCTTTAAAGGGTTAGATGATTGAGAGGACCCTGGAGGAACTGACTGCCTACTGAGGAGGTAACTCAACCATTTGATGCAGCTGTTTTGGACCAAGGATGGATCAAAAAGTTGCAGGATACCGGCCCCCAGGAACTGGAATTTCCCACCCCTGTACCAGAAAGTGGACAATGCAAGATAAATAAAGCAGAGACTTATGTACAATATGAAAGATATAGAACTGATTCCAAAAGTGTTTATTATGTGTCTACACTGGAAAAAATTCAAACAAGTAATTTTTTATCAAAATAAGTGAAATTGTTCTTGAATTGAGCAGGTAAGTGTAACATTTTGTAAATGGAACAAGACAATTTACATTAAAATAAGAAACAACAATATTATATTGTAATATATTATCTGTTTATCATATTTTAAGGGTAAAATAATATGGCCTATTATCTTATTTACATACCTACTCAAATTATGGCTACATACACTTATTTCCAGATAGTTTTTACAGCGTATTGCTCTAGTTCCATGATCAATGCTTCTGTGTTGCCCTTCACTCTCTAGCCATCGGTAGGATTTGGTCATATCAGCCACTTCAGCTACCTGTCAGTGCTTCATCCCATGCAGGTATTGTTTTCTCCTATGCTAGTTCCTCTGGTTCCTTCTCTTCCAGCTTCCATCTTCAGACATTCACTGAGCACTTCCTCCCTTGGGGCCATCTTCCCCTAAAAGTTCAGATTTGATTTGTTAGCTTAGATACTTCATAAGGCTGCAAAGACACCTGTTCATAAGCCCTGAAGTTTAACACTAGTGGTTTGAAGGCCCATAAAGTAGTAGTTTTTTGTGTGAAAATGTGCTGAATATCTCTCTAGTTTTGTTTTTTAAGTACTTTTATGATTTTATTGACCCATTTTACTACTGTAGTAGTGGAGCAGTTTGATGAGGGTGCCAAAAAGTTTTCTTTTTCATAGGGGGAGGGGAATAATAGAAAATAATTGAGAAGCACTGCTCTATATGCACTGTATGTTTCCAGAAATACGTATATGTTTCCACCCAGGCTAGCCTACCTTTTGATTCGGAGATTTCCCTATAGAAGATCTGTTTTACTTTGTCATCACAGCGTCTTTGTTCCTCTCTGACTCATGACATTCCTGTTAAATTGCTGCGTAGCTCTGAACCAGAATAGACCATGGCCTAATCCCAAACCCACCCCTTCACTAGCGAGTGTCACTCCCAATGAAGTCACACTCACAGCTGTGGAGGGCGCCTGAATTGAAGGTGGAGGGTATGAATGAGAATGGGACGCCCTTTTCCCTCCACCGGAAAAGGGAAGTAGTAGTTGCTATGGCAACACTGGGACATCCCATGTGCATGGCTGTAGCTCTGTGGGGTTGCAAGGTGCAAGAATCACTGTTGCAATTTTTCTCATGTCTGGAGACTTTTAACAATGTGTTTTGAAATACCAAGCATCTAAAAACAAATGGTGAAAAATATTTTGTCCCCTCTACTTAAGA
>NW_015150908.1:556169-558849 GCF_000732505.1 Cyprinodon variegatus | reverse complement strand
ACTATAGCTCTGGTGAATTTCAATGGTGAAGTCCTCTGGAAATAATTGTTGTTGATTGCAGATGTGTCTAGTAGTTCCCATTTCTTGATTGTAAAGCGGGGAGAATGGCGCTAGGCTTACCGCACCGTGACGTCACTGCTGGAAGATGGTTGGAGTGAGGTGTTACTATATTTGGGCAAAAATGGCCGCTCCCAGACTCAGTGATCGCGACAAAAATTATTATTTTGATTTTTTTACTGATCAACGCTAAATTTAATAAATCACAGTGAAAGTATTAGTTTTAGGTATAAATAATGATCCATTGATCATTCCTTGCTGACTATACTTTTCCTTCAAAATAGAAGATATATTATAGAAGATTTTATACAAAAATATGTATACTATGAATTCTTTTCTTGATCTAATTTACAGATTCTGTGCGGGAATATTAATTTCCCACTTTCCTGTAAGTTTTAGACGTGTCTGCTGCAGCACAGCTGGATCAAATAATTTCATCCCCTCCTCAGCAGCCGCCAAGGGCTGCAGGGCCCTGTTAGTCAGCCGTTTATTAAAATCAGATGTGTAGCCATGTAATGAAATACCTAAAACATGCAGGTCAGTGGGTCCCCCTAGAATCCCCTGCTCTAAACCATCTAGAACAGATTAGTTCAGTTCTGGTCTGAAGGATCTCTCAGTTTGGCCCAAACCTTTTAAAACATCATAGAGAACTTTAAGGATTATATATATATAGCTATTTTTCTGTCAGATATTTATTGCAACAGAGGAAAAAATGTTTGTATCAGAACAACATAGGTAAAAAACAGGTTGATTAAGCGAGCTGACATTTCTGAACCTGGCCAGTTGGGCTTCTCCACTCATTCTCACTCATTTATTCAGTTTAAGAGCATTAGCTTGACACATGTACGGTGGAAATGATAACTCGGCATTAGTGACATCAAACAGATTTGTACAAGAATTTGATTGAAAAGTTGTCCTTGTAATGTCTGTATGGATTTCAGAAAATCCATTCATTCATTTTCTGCCTTGCTTTATCCCAAGCAGGGTCATGAGGGCATGCTGCTGCCTATCTCCAGCTGTCTACAGGCGAGAGGCGGGGTCAACCCTGGACAGGTCGCCCATTCATCACAGGGCAACACAACCATTCACCCACTCACTCACAGAGAATTTAGAGCAGCCAATTGTTTTTTTGGACTTTGGGAGGAAGCCGGAGTACCCAGAGAGAACCCAAGCATGCTCAGGGAGAACATGCAAACTCCATGCAGAAAGAACCTGGGCCGGGACTCAAACCCACAACCTTCTTACTGCAAGGCAGCAGTGCTACCCACTCACCAGCCCGATTTCAGAAAGCATTTTTCTTTAATGACTTTTATTCTAAAGCCTGTCCAGCCTGCTCCTCTGAAAGGTTTAAGGTTAACCTTAACCCTGACCCTGAAGGACACCTGCAACCCTGAACAGGTGGTTTCAGCTCAACTTTGTAACCAGAAACAAAATGTATTATTGTAGTTTCACATGGAGATTTTTAATCATTTTATAAACATTTTATAGCTATACTTAAATGGAACATGTGTTGTTAGACTTCAGCTTGCTCATTTTGTGCAGTTGGATAAATGGTATGCAGCCAAGCAGCACGGCAGGCGTCTGCAGGCATTCATGAGACGTCTATAAATGTTCCTCGAGCGTCACTCTCAGGGACGTTTGCATACTCTGCAGCGGGTCCGGCCAGGTGCATGCTAAAAGTTGCTGAACGTCTTGAGATGAATAGATTTATTTCGATCTCAGCTGACTCAAGAATGTGTTCTCGTTCATCCCAAGGCTTCTTAGAATGGTCTCCAGTGTTGGTGAGGCGGTCCCTGTTGTGCTATAAAGAAAGCAAAGCTGTTTTGCAATCGGAAACAGTTGCATAGGAATGCATGTTAACTCATTCTATAGCTACAGCTGGGATTTTCTTTTCTAAACATGTTTTTCTTTCATTTTTTTTAAGCAAATGTATGTTTTTAGGTTTGCAGTTTTCCTAAACGAGTGACATGTAAAAGCTTAGTTTGCATTAATGGGAGTAACAAGCTCCTGTGTGGAATTTTTCCCAAGGTGTATTAGTATATATGTAAGTAGTATCGTAATGCTGCCCCACCCCCATCTATTGCTGCACACTGCCAGTCAGCTGACTAAAGGGAGGCAACTAAACTTTTTTCTTGCTTTCAGCAAAGACAAAGTTGGCTGTGGAAATATTTCTAGTCAAGAAAAAAACATACGGTATATAGAAACTGATCTAAAGTTTTTATTTTGTCTATTTAAATATTTAGAAACAAAATGGCTACCCCTTCAGATAGCCCAACTAATTAACCGCGTACTATCAGCTGAAAGGTCATAACTACAACTATTTCATCAAAATGATACATTGTTTAAAAGTAATACATTCACAGAGTGTCTACAGAGCTGCAGATAGAAATCAGTCATCATACTGGAAAAACAATTAAGTATATAAGTTGCAGTTTTTGTCAGCTTCATAATTTATAAATATCGACTTCTGGTTTTGATACCAACATTGATTAGCAATTATTATGCACTAATAGGAAAACTAGGTTGAAGTCACGTACTCAAAAAAATGGCTTCTTGTCAGTTTTGTGTTTCTCAGATTTAAACAAACTGTTAGGATCCTCAGGCTTGCCCTCCAGAGGGCGCC
>NW_015150908.1:542287-555454 GCF_000732505.1 Cyprinodon variegatus | reverse complement strand
ACAGACCCCAGTGAACCAGCCCCCCGCCTGAATTGTTCCAGTTAATATCCATGTGCTTGTGTCCTTTAATAAACTCTTTTGGACTTTTACCAGTGTCTCCGTGTGTGTTCTGCATCTTGGGCTTACTCTAAGGAACCCCATCATGACACAAACAAAATAAAAAGGAAGAAAAGCGTCGAGTTTTTGTGCTTCGCTGCTGATTGAAGAAAACAAAAGGGTTCAGAAGGGATGCAGAGGCGCCACTTTTCCTCTAAACAGGATAGTTAAACCGTTGGATTGGTTAGCATTAAAAGACTTGTTAATTGGCTCGCAAAAAAAACGACAGAACAGGAGATCACCAGTGTGCCACCTACTGGCCTGGAGGAGTTTAACTTGTAGCTGTCACTGTTAAACCTGTTTATGTAATAAAAAATAAAAAAAACAGGAAACCAGATATAGAACTCTGTTCAACCGGCGACAGAACACAGCTACCGGATTTAATGGTGCTTTGATTTAGTCTCTGTATCAAAAAGAAATTAATATTTTACATAAAGTTCAGGCCAAAGTGATTCGTTTCTTAATATATAAATATGAGAGTCTTATTGATATCTTAAAGTGGTCCATCTGTAAACTGGCGACCTCTCGGCTGGATTTTCAGTGAGAAAATGAACTTATCAGGCAGAGTGAAGTTGAAGCATCAGCAGGTTTATTTGGCTCCACAGCATTCAGTCTCCATCAAACACAATCTCTGGCTTAAATAGACACAGCTGATGGACTAAACCATTTACATGAAAATTAACTCCTCACCTCCATTTACAAACACACATTTAATTCAAATATCTACAAACACACACTTAAGGTTATTTTCTTATAAACATTTTCTGATTGAACTTACACCCAAACACTATAGAAATCCCACAAACTATGTGCACAACCCCTCCCCATATTTTCCATAGTCCATCCATCCAGAGGCCTGAGCTGGATCTGATTAGGGTAATGGTAGAGATCCCAGCCACAAAGACTTGGTGAACATTACCAAAAGATAAATCATCAAAATCCCTGAGAAAACATTTAATAAATTATGGAAAGTTACAGGAAGGGTCTGTATACTCTAATGCAAATTGAAAATGATCCAGAGTTTAAATTTCATCATGCCAGTCTTAATTAAGATAAGAATAAAACCAGATTGTCATGTTTCTGGAGAATAACTCCTTGTGGATTGCCTTTATCTCTGTCAGATTAACTTAAATATGAAGCGATGTGATCGTTTTTGAATTTAACAACTTTGTCTGTATCATTTATAACCGTCATTACCTGTAGCTTGTTTTAGTAACAATGGGTGTAATTACATCCTTATGTTCTTACCTTTCTGTGTCAAATGAAGGTCACATTGAGATTTCTTCTAAAACTTCAATTTCAATTCAATTCAGTTTAATTCTATAGCGCCAATTCCCAACACGTGTCATCTCAAGGCACTTTACAGTTCACCAGATCAACCAGTCAAATTGATTCAAGTTGACTGACAAATTTATTCAAAGTTTTTTAAGGAAAACCAGTTGATTGCATCAACTCATTGACTTTAATGCAATCCCTCACACTTAGCATGCTTGTAGCGACAGTGGAGCGGAAAAACTCCCTTTTAACAGGAAGAAACCTCCAGCAGAACCAGGCTCAGGTTGAGCGGCCATCTGCTGAGGCCGACTGGGGTTCCAGGAGACAGAAGCAGAGATATAGAAAGAATTAGAGATGCGAAACGCAACTGTTAAAGGCGGCCCCGTCCAGGAAACACTCGGCCAGGCAGACGAGCTCTGAGCCAGCTCCCATGTCAGAGGATGAAGAAGCACATCCAGCCAGTCACAGTCAGACCTCGTTCACACTTTCATTAGTTGCTCTAACACAGCCAGTTGGATGTTGGTTGACAGGAAAATATATGACAGTTTGAATATGATTTTAATAAATAACATATTTGCTTCCCCACTAGGGTTTGCATTGAATATGTAATTATGGCACAACAGACACTTTGTTCAGGTTTAGGAAAAAACAAAAAGATAGCACAAACATTTAGATTCCACTAACCGCAGCTGTGTGTGCCTTCTTCATGCAACCATTTCCTGGGCTCCTCTCTGTCTCTGGTGACGTTTGAGACGTGTCAGAAATTCTCTGGGATTAACGCAGAGCCTTCCACATTCATCTCGCCTCTTCGTTTGCTCTGGTGTGCGGCTCAGTCGTAGTGTGTTTATTTGGTTGTGTTGTCTAATTTAAAGTTGGGCTAATAACCCCACTTAGTGTCAGGGCTCAGCCCGTGGGGGGATGAGATCTTCTAAAACATCACTTAAGCCCGGCCTACACTTTATGATTTTTTGCCCTTTTCGGGACGATTTCCCAGTCGTACCAGAATTTTTCAATTGAGCCGACTTTCTGCCTGATCCTGCGTCGTGTACAGGGGGTAACGATGGACCATCAGCCTCTCACGACCACCTCCCCATCAGGAATCGTGAGGTTGGGAGAAAATCAAACATGTTTGAAATTTATTGGGCTGTTGTGGGCAAATCGCTCAGTGGGCAAACAAGGATTCTTCTTCTCAGACGAAAACACAGAATCATGGTGGAGGTGTGAGTGAAATGGAGTTATTTCTGTAAAACTGACAGACTGTAGTGGCCACGTTTGCTCAGCCATGTCTTTGTCCAAATATGTCCTAAAATAAGCCCTAAATTTTATTTTTAGGGCTTTTTTTACAAAATTTTACAAATATCCAAGGCAGCTTGTTTCCCTCTAGTGAGCTTCATATTCCTCTTCTACTCGTTTGGCTTCCCGATAGACGAGTCCGAGTAGCGCCATCTCACTGCGGAGCTGAGTCCGATGTGGTTTTTAGACGTACATTGTGAGCAGGTAGATTTTATCAGAGCATCGTGCTGCAAAGTGTGAGAACAAACATCGCTGCGTGCAAAAATTGAAAAAATCACACGGTGTATGCGCGGCTAGACCAAACTGTCTGTTGCTGATGCTGTTTGTTTTAGGGGTTTGAAGCGGCAAGAACTGAGCGATACGATACATATCACTATACGTACGATATGATATGGTTTATCCCGATATACCAACAAAGATTATGCATTACTATTTTCATAACAATGTAGCTCAGGAAAGCCTATTATTCAGCAGAGCTATATAAGTTATTCAGAGTTATATAAAACAGATAATGAAATGGACGCTTGCCTATAAATATTTTTTATAATTAAGATAATTATAATATAATAATAATTATAATATAATTGTGATTAAGATATATCTATAAGGCTTTATTTTTAATAAATACCAGTATCGTCTAATGAAATATAGTGATATTTGACAAAATAAAGGTTTTATTTTACACTGCTAATAATCAATGTTAGAATCGTTAAGTGCTTTTATTCTTTCTTTTTTAGAAGTGTTTGCACACCAACCAATAGTTTGGGTCATGATTCTGTTCTAAGGATATTTTGTGGATCTGAAGCCGAATAATTTGGGGAACTCTGGTCTAAACTAGTGATCTTCTTTTAAAGCTTTTTTTTTTAGAAACATTTTGGTATCAGTAAAACCTTAATTTAACCCTAATTCTGTCAGGAGTGTGAATAATTGTAGGCTTAGGTTTTGTTTATCTTGTTGCCTTTTCCAAACCCATATCAACATGTTTAATCTAGTGTTTCCCCTTCTTGTTTAAAGATGGCTTAGAAGAACGGCTCTCTGTCTCGTCACTTGATTATACCACAGGGAAGTCATGGATTACTCAGGAAAAGCTCTGCTACCTCAGAGAGCTCTGGTTTGTTTTTATTTAAACATTAGGGGTAAAATTTATTTAATCATGTTCTATTTTATGGTGGAAGCTTTAGATTTCAAGTCCCTTTTTTGATAAATGGATTTCAATGTGTAGAAAGTCTGTGTTGGTTTGATGCAGAATGGTGCTGATGAGCTCTGAGTAGATCGTAGAGTTCATTTATAGAATCATCACCGTGCATAAAATCAGGAGACAGCAAATTAATCCCAACTATGATCAGCTAAAAGACACTATGTTTATAGAAAATAAAATAAAGTTGTCTAAGTCTAAGATGCAGATGAAAATTACTGCATTTTAGAAACTTTAGAAAAGGATCATATCCGACCATATAAGGAAAACTCCCATCCTAATAAAAAGCTAAACAGGCCAGAGTTTTAGCAGCTGGTTGGATGTAAAGACCCTTTATTCATTCATGTCTCTGGGTGACAATAAAGTTAATAACCAGTGCTGCAAAACAAGTCCATGTTTCCCACATTAGAAGCAAAGAAAGATACCAGGTGAGTGCTGATTATCAGCCATTTCCCTCTGACTCTGGAGCTGTTCACGCTGAGTGACGGTTCTCTTATGGATCAAATAAAGAATCCATAAAGGTAAAATGTTTTTGGACTCTCTGGGATGCTGTACTGTATTCCTGTGGTCTTCTGGATGCTGAGTTTTTAAGAACAATCTCTTTTTTTTTTATTGCATCTCCATTTTGTTCAATGATTCCTTTTAGTGAAACAACATCAGGCAACAACTGCTCTGCAATAAACCAAGTCATCTGTGTAACCTTTGATTTAATGATGCTGTTGCAGTGGATCTAAAAACATTTCGGGTTTTTGACACCACTACTTTGGATGGTTTAACTAAAAACAACTTAGTTAAAGGTAGCTTGTATTTAATTCTAATTTTCAGTTTTCTTTAAAATCCCTCAGGTCTGAGTTCAGCTGAGATTATAGGATTATCAGTTTTAATTGCTTTCCTTTGGTTGTCAGATACACAATGAAGGATTAAAATATTTATTCTGGATCACAATAACTCTAGGTATGCGTTCATGTCAGGTAAAGAGAATTTGACCACCAGATGGCGCTGGACACAACCTGATAAATGTGCAAAAAAGCTGGACAACAAAACAGCAGATCTGTGGTTGTTTATTGTTTTGTTTTTTACTCACAAAATGTGTTTGTGTTCTTTTTTAATCAGGCAGGATGTTTGTCAGTATTAGTATTGAAATTTGAATCTTTAATGGTTATCATCTTATTTTGCTAAACAAAAAGCCATTAAAAGGAAGAAATGTCCTGAGGTTCATGGACTAGAAATAAACATTTTAAAATAAAAAAAATGTCTTTTTAAAGGATCCCAAGAATATCCTGATTCCTCTGATTTTACCTAAACTATAAAGAAAAAGCACCATGGAGAGAGCACACAAGAACACATTGTTTATCGATTAATTTAAAGCCTAAAATAAAGGTGGTGAATGTTTCAGTGATTGCCTTCTGATTACCAGGCAGACTTTTGAAGGGATAATGGATGATTTAGATCAATGTCTGATTGATGAATGACTGCTTGCTGGGCTCAGCCCTCTCTAACAGAACTGAACCATCAAAGCACATATCTTTAATTATATTTGACACTTGCATTATTTTACAAAGCAGTGGATCATTTTGGGTTACCTGTCTAATCTGTGTATTTTCATGATTAAATCTGAATTATCCATTTCTCCTACACTTGAGTACAAAACTGCAAAGTCTTCCTCCCATAAAGATCAACCAGGTTTTATTATTTTTATGTATTTTTTTATTATTATTTTTTTAGTTTATATGTTAATAAAATTTTAGGTTTGCAAATGTTGATGTTTTTAGGGGACTTTTTATTACTGGAGGAAAGTTGGGGGATTTTACATCTTGTTATTTGTCGCCCTCTACTGGTCTAAACGCCGAACTACAGCGTATTGTAGTTCAGATCAGGATTCCTCACTGGATCTGCACTTTAGTTGACTTTTATAAGAAACACCACTCCATCTCTTTATTTTATTTTAGCTGTATAATAATAATAATAATATTAGAGTTGTCTAAAATAAGCTGCCATCTGAGAGTGTGCAACATTGACAGGAAACAGGAAAAATAAAAAACAAAATTATTTACTTTAATTAAGGAGAAAGACAGTCTTTAATCCTGTTTCATCTGGAATTGTTCATTATTTCAGTTAAGTTTCAATTACAGTTATGACTTTTGAAACAGAATTAAATAAACACTGAGCAAATACTTCACATAAATCTAATATTCAATTCAATTCAGTTTATTTCTATAGCGCCAAATTCACAACACATGTCATCTCAAGGCACTTTACAGTTCAANCAGCAGAACCAGGCTCAGTGTGAGCGGCCATCTGCTGAGGCCGACTGGGGTTCAAGGAGACAGAAGCAGAAATACAAAAGGAAAAGTTAGGAAGATAGATATATATCATGAGTCTCATATGTTCCTATGAATAATGCAGATATCAACTGAAAGTAGCTAAAATTTGACGTCTTAACATGTGAATCTGACACACATTAAGCGGCAATCACACAGCAGCCTGTCCAGGTCAGAGGACACATACAGGAACATGGATCATCCAACGGGGATTGTTCTCATTACAGCATTTAGTTCTGAGGCTGAGTCTTCCTGTTTTTCTCCTTCTCAAACTTTAACATTACCCCCTCCCCCCTCCCTGCCATGCCACCCAGTTATGCTTTTTCCCCATTTACACGATTCAGTTAATGACGAGCAAATGAGCTGCCGGAAAGTCTGAGCATCAACTTAATCCCAGGCCGACAGCAGCGCTGGTAGGCCTTTATTTTTATTTCTCAGGAGGGTGGAACCATCAGGGGGGAAAAGAAGCTGCTGAGAATTGGATGTCTTCCCATTTATACTTGGGTAAGTATTTTTAGGAGCGTTCAACCTTGTTTGTTCGTTGGTGATTAGATCTGGTGTCAGGAGGAGGGAAAAAAGCTGGGAACATCTTCCTCATATGGGGCAAAGGATTGTTCCTGCTCCAGGAGATAAAAGTGACGAGGAGCTGTGCTGTCATAATGGGTTTGTAGATAGCTTTGTTTATCCTGCTGAACATGATCTTGTGTGTTTTGGATTACGGAGAAACTAACCATTTCCCAGAGGCAGGTTTTGTTTACAGTGGCAGTGAGGCGTCGGATGTTCCTGCTTGCTGATGTTAGAAGCAGAAACAGGTGTGCTGTGTTATCTGACAGAGAATCTGGATGGAAACTGGGCTTCTGGGTACATGGTGTGGGTCTGTTTGCTGCTCAGCTGTGCTCATGTACAATAGATGCAGGAAACACAAGGAGCGTCCTGCATGTACACTATGTAGTTCTACCAGTTTGACAGGCTGATGTTTAAATACCGAACATTTGCTGCCAGTCAGAGGAAGTAAAAGCCTGCCAAGCAGGTTCTGCTGTTCTAGGTGGCTGCAGAGAACATGATACAGTCCAAGTTTTTCCTACCTGTTTTTGGTCCTGTACTCTGGCGCCACCTTGTGTTCGCCAGTCAGAAAATGTTTGAAGGTTGATCAAGTGAAATGTGCCTGTAAATCTACAGTACATCCAGAGATGGTATAGAGCAGCGGTCCCTAACCACCGGGCTGCGGACCAGTACCGGTCCGTCGTTCATTTGGTACCAGGCCGCACAGAAAAAAATATAAATAAATACATATAATTTATCGACGGTCAGAGTCTGAGTGATTTATTTTTATTTTTTTTGGAAAATACAAAACATTGGGGTATTATCTCAGTGTCAGTGCATCTGTGCCTCTTGACACAGGTTAATTCAGGTCAAGACGCATCCTATCTATAACATCCTATCTTTGTGTAGAGGGATTTTCTGCGGCTACAGTTGCATTCAAGTCATTGAGTCGATGCAATTTCCTGGTTTTCCTCAGATAGAAAACTTTTAATGAATCTGACTGTATGATCTGGTGAACTGTAAAGTGCCTTGAGATGACATGTGTTGTGAATTGGTGCTATAGAAATAAACTGAACTGAACATTAGCTGCACATAAAAAAATAAATAAAACTATTTTAAAGAAAATGTTGCTTGCAGGCTAATCGTTTTGGGAGTGGTGGCCTAGTGGTTAGGACATAGGGCTTAGAATCCTGAGGTTGTGAGTTCTAAACCCACTCCCTTAGCAAGACACACTGCTCCCCAGGTGCACCACAATGGCAGCCCACTGCTCCCCAAGGGGTTAATTGCAAAATTAAAATTTCTCAAATGTGAGATCATTAAAGTTAAATTATTATTGTGAACAGCAAGCTAACAAGAATCTAATGGTCACAGCATGGTACGCCATGCTGCCATTTTTTTTAGCTGTTGTTCATAAAGATAAAACAAAATTTATTTAATTAAGGGTGATTTATGAATAAAACATTAATGTAATAAAATATTTAAAATAATTCAAAATATATATAAAATAATAGTTTGTTTACCTCTTGAATTTACGTTATGAATTTGTTTGAACACGTGCGATTTGCTCTAAATTGGTTAAAGCTAATTTGACCTCATTCCCAACTCATAACAAACTTAAGTTCTCAAACATAAAATCGGTGCTAAACTTTAATATTATTGCATCATTTTCATTGATTATGGTTTTCAACCATGTTTTTTCTTCTTTGTGTACAATGTAACTTAGCTTAGTAGAGTTTCACTAGTTTAGTCAAGTTTTCACTGATATATGTTTGACTTAGAAACTGTTATATTTCGGGGGGAAGTTGTGATGAATTTATTCTCTATTTATGCAGAGTTATGAGTTGGACCATGATTTCAATTTAATTCAGTTTAATTATTTAGCGCCAATTCACAATACGTCATGTCAAGGCACTCTATAGTTCACCAGATCATCCAGACAAACTGATTGAAACCTCCAGCAGAACCAGGCTCAGGTTGAGCGGCCATCTGCTGAGGCCGACTGGGGTTCCAGGAGACAGAAGCAGAGATATAGAAAGAATTAGAGATGCGAAACGCAACTGTTAAAGGCGGCCCCGTCCAGGAAACACTCGGCCAGGCAGACGAGCTCTGAGCCAGCTCCCATGTCAGAGGATGAAGAAGCACATCCAGCCAGTCACAGTCAGACCTCGTTCACACTTTCATTAGTTGCTCTAACACAGCCAGTTGGATGTTGGTTGACAGGAAAATATATGACAGTTTGAATATGATTTTAATAAATAACATATTTGCTTCCCCACTAGGGTTTGCATTGAATATGTAATTATGGCACAACAGACACTTTGTTCAGGTTTAGGAAAAAACAAAAAGATAGCACAAACATTTAGATTCCACTAACCGCAGCTGTGTGTGCCTTCTTCATGCAACCATTTCCTGGGCTCCTCTCTGTCTCTGGTGACGTTTGAGACGTGTCAGAAATTCTCTGGGATTAACGCAGAGCCTTCCACATTCATCTCGCCTCTTCGTTTGCTCTGGTGTGCGGCTCAGTCGTAGTGTGTTTATTTGGTTGTGTTGTCTAATTTAAAGTTGGGCTAATAACCCCACTTAGTGTCAGGGCTCAGCCCGTGGGGGGATGAGATCTTCTAAAACATCACTTAAGCCCGGCCTACACTTTATGATTTTTTGCCCTTTTCGGGACGATTTCCCAGTCGTACCAGAATTTTTCAATTGAGCCGACTTTCTGCCTGATCCTGCGTCGTGTACAGGGGGTAACGATGGACCATCAGCCTCTCACGACCACCTCCCCATCAGGAATCGTGAGGTTGGGAGAAAATCAAACATGTTTGAAATTTATTGGGCTGTTGTGGGCAAATCGCTCAGTGGGCAAACAAGGATTCTTCTTCTCAGACGAAAACACAGAATCATGGTGGAGGTGTGAGTGAAATGGAGTTATTTCTGTAAAACTGACAGACTGTAGTGGCCACGTTTGCTCAGCCATGTCTTTGTCCAAATATGTCCTAAAATAAGCCCTAAATTTTATTTTTAGGGCTTTTTTTACAAAATTTTACAAATATCCAAGGCAGCTTGTTTCCCTCTAGTGAGCTTCATATTCCTCTTCTACTCGTTTGGCTTCCCGATAGACGAGTCCGAGTAGCGCCATCTCACTGCGGAGCTGAGTCCGATGTGGTTTTTAGACGTACATTGTGAGCAGGTAGATTTTATCAGAGCATCGTGCTGCAAAGTGTGAGAACAAACATCGCTGCGTGCAAAAATTGAAAAAATCACACGGTGTATGCGCGGCTAGACCAAACTGTCTGTTGCTGATGCTGTTTGTTTTAGGGGTTTGAAGCGGCAAGAACTGAGCGATACGATACATATCACTATACGTACGATATGATATGGTTTATCCCGATATACCAACAAAGATTATGCATTACTATTTTCATAACAATGTAGCTCAGGAAAGCCTATTATTCAGCAGAGCTATATAAGTTATTCAGAGTTATATAAAACAGATAATGAAATGGACGCTTGCCTATAAATATTTTTTATAATTAAGATAATTATAATATAATAATAATTATAATATAATTGTGATTAAGATATATCTATAAGGCTTTATTTTTAATAAATACCAGTATCGTCTAATGAAATATAGTGATATTTGACAAAATAAAGGTTTTATTTTACACTGCTAATAATCAATGTTAGAATCGTTAAGTGCTTTTATTCTTTCTTTTTTAGAAGTGTTTGCACACCAACCAATAGTTTGGGTCATGATTCTGTTCTAAGGATATTTTGTGGATCTGAAGCCGAATAATTTGGGGAACTCTGGTCTAAACTAGTGATCTTCTTTTAAAGCTTTTTTTTTTAGAAACATTTTGGTATCAGTAAAACCTTAATTTAACCCTAATTCTGTCAGGAGTGTGAATAATTGTAGGCTTAGGTTTTGTTTATCTTGTTGCCTTTTCCAAACCCATATCAACATGTTTAATCTAGTGTTTCCCCTTCTTGTTTAAAGATGGCTTAGAAGAACGGCTCTCTGTCTCGTCACTTGATTATACCACAGGGAAGTCATGGATTACTCAGGAAAAGCTCTGCTACCTCAGAGAGCTCTGGTTTGTTTTTATTTAAACATTAGGGGTAAAATTTATTTAATCATGTTCTATTTTATGGTGGAAGCTTTAGATTTCAAGTCCCTTTTTTGATAAATGGATTTCAATGTGTAGAAAGTCTGTGTTGGTTTGATGCAGAATGGTGCTGATGAGCTCTGAGTAGATCGTAGAGTTCATTTATAGAATCATCACCGTGCATAAAATCAGGAGACAGCAAATTAATCCCAACTATGATCAGCTAAAAGACACTATGTTTATAGAAAATAAAATAAAGTTGTCTAAGTCTAAGATGCAGATGAAAATTACTGCATTTTAGAAACTTTAGAAAAGGATCATATCCGACCATATAAGGAAAACTCCCATCCTAATAAAAAGCTAAACAGGCCAGAGTTTTAGCAGCTGGTTGGATGTAAAGACCCTTTATTCATTCATGTCTCTGGGTGACAATAAAGTTAATAACCAGTGCTGCAAAACAAGTCCATGTTTCCCACATTAGAAGCAAAGAAAGATACCAGGTGAGTGCTGATTATCAGCCATTTCCCTCTGACTCTGGAGCTGTTCACGCTGAGTGACGGTTCTCTTATGGATCAAATAAAGAATCCATAAAGGTAAAATGTTTTTGGACTCTCTGGGATGCTGTACTGTATTCCTGTGGTCTTCTGGACGCTGAGTTTTTAAGAACAATCTCTTTTTTTTTTATTGCATCTCCATTTTGTTCAATGATTCCTTTTAGTGAAACAACATCAGGCAACAACTGCTCTGCAATAAACCAAGTCATCTGTGTAACCTTTGATTTAATGATGCTGTTGCAGTGGATCTAAAAACATTTCGGGTTTTTGACACCACTACTTTGGATGGTTTAACTAAAAACAACTTAGTTAAAGGTAGCTTGTATTTAATTCTAATTTTCAGTTTTCTTTAAAATCCCTCAGGTCTGAGTTCAGCTGAGATTATAGGATTATCAGTTTTAATTGCTTTCCTTTGGTTGTCAGATACACAATGAAGGATTAAAATATTTATTCTGGATCACAATAACTCTAGGTATGCGTTCATGTCAGGTAAAGAGAATTTGACCACCAGATGGCGCTGGACACAACCTGATAAATGTGCAAAAAAGCTGGACAACAAAACAGCAGATCTGTGGTTGTTTATTGTTTTGTTTTTTACTCACAAAATGTGTTTGTGTTCTTTTTTAATCAGGCAGGATGTTTGTCAGTATTAGTATTGAAATTTGAATCTTTAATGGTTATCATCTTATTTTGCTAAACAAAAAGCCATTAAAAGGAAGAAATGTCCTGAGGTTCATGGACTAGAAATAAACATTTTAAAATAAAAAAAATGTCTTTTTAAAGGATCCCAAGAATATCCTGATTCCTCTGATTTTACCTAAACTATAAAGAAAAAGCACCATGGAGAGAGCACACAAGAACACATTGTTTATCGATTAATTTAAAGCCTAAAATAAAGGTGGTGAATGTTTCAGTGATTGCCTTCTGATTACCAGGCAGACTTTTGAAGGGATAATGGATGATTTAGATCAATGTCTGATTGATGAATGACTGCTTGCTGGGCTCAGCCCTCTCTAACAGAACTGAACCATCAAAGCACATATCTTTAATTATATTTGACACTTGCATTATTTTACAAAGCAGTGGATCATTTTGGGTTACCTGTCTAATCTGTGTATTTTCATGATTAAATCTGAATTATCCATTTCTCCTACACTTGAGTACAAAACTGCAAAGTCTTCCTCCCATAAAGATCAACCAGGTTTTATTATTTTTATGTATTTTTTTATTATTATTTTTTTAGTTTATATGTTAATAAAATTTTAGGTTTGCAAATGTTGATGTTTTTAGGGGACTTTTTATTACTGGAGGAAAGTTGGGGGATTTTACATCTTGTTATTTGTCGCCCTCTACTGGTCTAAACGCCGAACTACAGCGTATTGTAGTTCAGATCAGGATTCCTCACTGGATCTGCACTTTAGTTGACTTTTATAAGAAACACCACTCCATCTCTTTATTTTATTTTAGCTGTATAATAATAATAATAATATTAGAGTTGTCTAAAATAAGCTGCCATCTGAGAGTGTGCAACATTGACAGGAAACAGGAAAAATAAAAAACAAAATTATTTACTTTAATTAAGGAGAAAGACAGTCTTTAATCCTGTTTCATCTGGAATTGTTCATTATTTCAGTTAAGTTTCAATTACAGTTATGACTTTTGAAACAGAATTAAATAAACACTGAGCAAATACTTCACATAAATCTAATATTCAATTCAATTCAGTTTATTTCTATAGCGCCAAATTCACAACACATGTCATCTCAAGGCACTTTACAGTTCAA
>NW_015150908.1:537792-541630 GCF_000732505.1 Cyprinodon variegatus | reverse complement strand
AGTCAGAGAAACAGGACCACAATGGAAAACAGTCCGATCTCCAGCATCTAATAGCATTTGATGTAGTCACTTGGCATTATAGGCATTTGATAGTCACTTGTTTAATCTAGCTTTAGTTGATTAATTTTTCTTTAGATTAAGAGGACTAGAATATAAAGTTATTATAGGTATCCAAATGTTGAGTCTTTTAGATGATTAAGAAGATTGTGTGACAGTATTTTTCTGATTACATTGCTTTAGACAGGAAACAGTCAGAAAGCTCCACCTCGCTGCCCTGGGACTCTGCTTCTTTAAGTTTCTCCCTCGCTGAGTACAAACCGTACATAACAACAAAAATTGGATCTGATTGATTTTATCTGGCTCACGTATTTTTGTCTTTTTATTTACTGACTTTTCATCAAGCAGTTTAGTAGTCTGAGATTTTATTTAGTTTTTCTTTGAGGAATGAATTAAGGCCCTTTTTGTTTCCACACCTTGACTGTCATTTTTTTTCTTGAAATACATCCAGGTAGAGTATTTTGTCGTTCTTTATTCAAGGCAATGTGTAGTTGATATTACCAGCTGCCAAGAGAACATAGCAACAGGTAGGGGAGGGGAAGCACTGCTGTTTTGTTCGATAAAGGCTGTGAAGGCACTTCGATAAATGTTCGATAAAGGTACTTTAATTTTTGATAAGGATGGTATAATAGGAAACATTAAAGGTTTTTAAACCATTTTTTAATCCTTTATACTGACACCATGGTATTCATGGCCTACTCAAGATGCAGGAAAACCGCACAATTTGCACAGATATTAAGAAAGAGAGCATTTTAAACATGTCATCAGTGTCATGCATGTTTTCCAACTCCAGCTGGATTTCAGCATATCAGGTTATGTAGGTTTATTTATTTATTAATAATTAATGACCCTCAGGAAAAAAATTGACCTGAAAGAGAATTAACTGGCTTTGAAAACTCAAAATGTCTAACTATTTTAGCTGCATGATCTAGTCTTGAATTTGCCACAATAGAGGAAGTCAAGAAGGTTTCAAGGAGCATGTTCAGGGAAAAAAAACAACAAAACAAAATGAAACTACCAAAGGTTAGGGAAGTTGATGCTACCAGGAACTGACTACTTTCTGGTGAAATTCCACAAAATAACTGATGGGCCCAGAAACACTAGATGTGAGGTTGTGCTTGGCAGGGATGCACAGGGGAGCATTTAATAACTGTTAACTTGCCGTAGAAAGGTCCTGGGTTTGATACCGGGTCTGGGTCCTTCTGCAATGCGTTTGCATGTTCTCCCTGTGCATGTCTTGGTTCTCTCTACTTTATAAAACACCTCCCCTGTGGAACCAACTGC
Source organism: Cyprinodon variegatus (assembly GCF_000732505.1). Classification (NCBI taxonomy): domain Eukaryota; kingdom Metazoa; phylum Chordata; class Actinopteri; order Cyprinodontiformes; family Cyprinodontidae; genus Cyprinodon; species Cyprinodon variegatus. The sequence goes on along the minus strand of NW_015150908.1, from coordinate 540,289 downwards.
CAGATTTAGTTTGTGACGCAGACACCCTGTCCAGGCTTAAAAAATCTCTTTTTAAAAGCTTATAGTTAGAGTGGCTCTAATTATCCTGAGCTATCTCTGTAGTTATGCTGCTATAGGCTTAGACTGCCGGAGAACATAGGGACTTTTTTTTTCATCATTCCACCTTATTCCATCTTTATTTTTCCATTCTTCAGTATTTGTTAGTTAAACCTACGGGTGTAAATAATAATCGTTTTGTATCGATGCATCAATCCAACAGCCGATGATCCGATGCATCGATACATCCGCAAGATAATCAATTCATGTGTTTTTTTTCCTCCGGTCTGTTTTTATCCATTTTGCTCCTGAGCGTAATTCTCCCTCCCGTGCTGCGGTGGCGCTAAACCTATTTTGCCCTCCTACCTCGCTTCCTGGTTATACTCTTTCAGCAGTTTGTTGCAGTAAGTTTGACACAGACATTTTTGATTTATGCTCAATATTTAAGCATGGTCTGTGCTACACACTGTGGGTCTAGATACGGCCGAGGCGGGTAGGAAGTGGGGGCGAGTTTAAACAAATAATAAATAAAACACAGATACAGATAAAAAGCAGTCCAGTAAACATGAAGCCAGAGCAGCTCAGGTCAAATTAGAGGATCGTCCTGTGTCTTGCAAAAATCAGTGCAAGAGACAAGAACTTTTGAGCAGGGAATTTTCTGAAAACTGCATTTACACTCAAACATTATTTTTTCAGCTGATCAAAAGTTTAACAATAGTCTTTAAAAGCCAAAAGCTGTGCAAAACTCTGGATTCCATGTCATTTTCTGTCAAGTCTTTACACTGTCAAGACCTCCTGATGGCAAAAGCAAAAAAGCTCATTGACTTTGAACGTGGTAGGATTGTTGAGCTGCATAAGCAAGGCCTCTCACAACGTGTGATAGCTGCTGAGGTTGGACGCAGTAAGACAGTCATTTTGCATTTTTTAAGTATCCTGAGCGTTATGGAAGAAAACAGTCAAGTGGTAGACCAAAAAAAATGTCACCAGCTCTAAGCCGCAGCATCCGATTGACTGTCTGTCAAGACACAGGACGATCCCCTAATTTGACCTGAGCTGCTCTGGCTTCATGTTTACCGGACTGCTTTTTATCTGTATCCGTGTTTTATTTATTATTTGTTTAAATGTTTTGTCAGCAGTTGCATTTTACTACTGCCTGTCTGGTGAACCAAATACTATTCTATTCTATTCTATTCTATTCTATTCTATTCTATTCTATTCTATTCTATTCTATTCTATTCTATTCTATTCTATTCTGACTCAGGAACAAAACGAAAAGCTGCCAAACCAATGCATTACAACACATTAGGGTCTTTGAAAAAAGCTGGCAACAAATGTCTATTAACCACAATGAACTATTTACAGCCCACCTCCTACATTGAAAAACCTCTAGAGTCTTTTATGTCTGCAGAAAGAAAAATTAGAGTTGTTTTCAGAGGCAGGAGGTATTTACTGGGAAGGAATAAAAGCAACTCACATCTCCAAGCAGTAATGGATGGAGCCTGCTGCTGATGGATGCCTGACTCAGTGCTAGACATTAGTCTGAGGTGGGGGGGCATGAATGCTGGAGTTATTCAGCGTAATGTGGATGTCAATAACTCTTGCATCCTCTGATGAATGCACAATCACCATGCCGTGATTCATCAGCGAAGGCTGCCGATGTTTTCAGAGCTCTGTTATTCAACCAAGCACAAGCAGTCACTTGTCAGAGCAGCAAATGTCATTTTTCCTTCACCTCATGTTAGATCCTCTGTAGACGGTTCAACTCCTTTAAACCAGTGGAGGATGAAAGGAATGTAATGGGCTTTTTTCACACGAACCCAGTTCTCCTCCATCCCTCCTAAAGATTCACACTTCATTAAGAAAGTTTTTCACATAGAACTGAAACTTCTTGCTTTTTACTATATTTTAAATAACAAAGTACGAAAATGATGGTTGGTGATCTAAAGGTAAAAATCTGAGTGCAGGTTTCCTTTAGATTTAGGATCTACATTCCAATGAAAATTTTACGCAGGGTTGTTGATAAAAAGTCTTGATACGTTCTCTTGTATTTACCGCAGTAAAGACTCGACATCAGTGGCTGTTCAGCTGAACCACGAGTTTCCAAACATTTTAGATTGAGATCCAGAAAATAAGAACAGACTAGCGACCCTCTAAATGTACTAAACTGTTACTTCATTCTTTATCTTTTCTTATTATTAAAAGTAATTTTTTTTCCATTTTGAAATTAATGTATTCTTTGAAGAATTGACATTTGAATATCTAATTAATCAAAAATGTATTTTTTATTATTTAATGGTTTATTTTACAATTTAGTTTTATATTTAATACTTGAATACTGTAATACATAAATATAATATTTATTTATTTATTTCATCGGACATTCATATTTACGTATTTACGTACATCATGTGCATTGTTATTCTGTTAGCCAGATTAGACAGAGCAGAAGGCCTTCCTTCAC